>NC_133366.1:52702443-52779484 GCF_049309525.1 Garra rufa
AGACACCCTTTCCGCCAGTTAATCACCTGGAACCTGTGACGTCATTTTGTTTTTTCTCAGTTCTGTTTAACAAAATAACAGTCGTCCTCTGCTGCTGTACACTGAAAAAAATGATTCATTGAATTTACTCAATTTTTTTAAGGTAAGTGGTTGCAATCAATTGATTTGATCTAAATTTAAACAAACACATTTATTTGGATTTAAACAATTTTATTTAGTTAACTTAGTATTAAAAAAATGAGTAATTTCAGCCCAATTTAAATATGCTACTTCCTCTTAATTTATTTAATTGTTTCTGAAGAAAAAATATTCATTGAATTTACTCAATTTTTTTAAGGTAAGTGGTTGCAATCAATTTATTTTAGCTACATTTAAATAATCACATTTTGTTGACTAAATTTAAAAAAATTGTTTTAATCACTTACCTTAAAAAAAATCCTTTTCTTAAGGAGAGGTTCTTAAATGGCTTTGCAAATACACACAACAAGTTTAATGTTTTGAATTTATTTTTAATGTCATCAAATGTAAATTCAGTAACAGTTTCTTTGTATATACAACAAGTGTTTGGAAGACAAGTGCTTACTTAACGTTGCACATTCACAAAATAAAAATTAACAAAAATTCACAGGTGAAAGAGGCCACATTGTTGAGTGCGGACTTGGAATTGCAAAATTAATAAAAAAATATGTGGAAACAGGCAACAGTATATAGTGATTAAACAGTATATTGTATTTTTTCAATAGTGAATAAAACAATAGTGCTAAAACTGTTCATATGTCATGCAACAAACTGCAATTTGTAATGGATTTTACAGGTATGCCCATGGTGATGTGTTGTGGGTCTTTCAAGGAGTCATCTCTTTGACTGTCCTATATTTAAATAAAAAGAAACTGTTATTAGTAGGGTTGGGTATCAACTGATATTTACCAGCCAATATGCACAAAAACAAATCAGTATGTCATCATAAACAGTTGTTTTTTTTTTAAGTTAAAGTGAAAGGAAGCAGATGAGAAAGAAAACTGACAAATCTATTTGTATATCTCCCACATGTTGTTCCTAATCTGCAAATGGAACACAAATTCAGATATTTTTAATGAGATCTGTGAGCTTTCTAACCCTGCATAGACAGCAACGCAACTCAACTGAAATGTTCTTAGGCCAAGAAACACATTAAAGATATTGGTAAAATAGTCCATGTGACATCAGTGGTTCAACAGTAATTTCATGAAGCTACGAGAATACTTGTGCGCAAAGAAAACAAAAATACAGACTCCTCCGCGCCACCGTCTGCCATTCATGAGAGTACCATGACACAAGTGTTTGGTGTGGCTGACATTAACATGCATGGGCTGAACCATGTTTATAAGCAGAGGAAAACACACGCATATGTCATTGTAGTCTTGACAATGGAGGCAGGAAGAAGAATTGTTGAATAAAGTTATTTTTGTTTTCTTTGCACATTAAAATTATTCTTTAGCTCTGTAAAGATACGGTTGAACCACTGATGTCACATAAATGGTTACACTTATGTCCTTAGTACGTTTTTGGGCCAGTTATATTGTTGCCTATGCAAGTCCAGAAACCTCTCAGATTTCATTAAAAAAAATAATAATTTTTTTTGGTTCTGAGGATAAACTAAGGTCTTCTGGGTTTGGAAAGACATGAGGGTGAGTAATTAACGACATAATTTTCATTTTTTGGGCAACTATAACCCTTTTAGTATTTGAAATTTAAGTAGAATTTAAATTCAAGCAGAGACATTTTTGTCTGGACACTGTATTTGACATCACTGTGTTAAATAATAATACATATGGGAAAGGAAAAGACACTTGATAAATGAATACATACCTCCTGTAAAATGCCGAAATATTTGACCATTTTCCTCCCAGTAAGACCTCCTTTCTGGAAAACAGCAGTGATCTGTGGAACATAACATATTACATTATATGATATATTTCATTAAAGTCAACTGTTTATTGTAAAATGCTTTAATACTAAAAATACTTACTGTGCATATTGCTGGAATAATACAACTTCAGGAAAGTGGCGAACCTGGAAACTTCCTTTGGCATCAAGGAAATGGTATGTGTCCTAGTCACAGGAACATGCAGAGAGTCCCTCAAATGAAAGTAAAAACACAATAATTATTATTGCTAGTTTAAATCAGTTTACATGCTGCACCATGTTATGAGCTTTAGTCATTTTGTTCATTTTTGGCATTCTGCCCCCTTGTGTTCTCTCTGTGTATGTGCATGTGTGTGTGTTTCAGGTGGGTGGTTCCCTGAGATAATTCGCTGGAGGCTGTGATTGGATCTCCTCCACACAATACCCAGATATAAGGACTGCCCCAAACACTCAACCTTCGGCCATGCCATGCCTTGCCTGTGCCCTCGTCGTTTGTTTAAATCGAGTGTCTTACTAGAGAGGTCGTGTGTTTTGTTGTCATTGTGAGTGTTTGGATTTTTGAATCTGTGATTGTCTTGATCCTCATTTGCTGACTGTGAATTTGGATTCTGTTTTTTTGATAACAGTAGATTTGAATATACCTCTTTTTGTAAATACCTTGTGACAAATTGAGTAACTACAGGGAGTAGGGGGTTTGACGCCATTTATTTTTTTGAACACCTTTTCTCCTGTTTTGGATTAGGGAATCAGGTAAGCTGAAATTGTATTTTTCTTTCCTATTTTCTTTTGATGTAGGAAGTGTACAGAACTTAAGAGAAGTTTTTTTTGTTTATTGTTTTGGCCTTGTCTGCCCCTGAAGTTAAACCCTTATTTATTAATATAAAAAAATCTTGTTACTCATTATCTCTCTCTGGTACTGGGTCTCTTCCTTTTCTTGTTACGGCTGGCCCCTAGACGGTCGTAACAGAAATTGGGGGCTCGTCATTAAAATAATTATTTTCTTTTATCCTCAAAAACCAATTGAAATTTCGTCGTTGTGTGTTAGTAAACTTAAAACTAATGAAATTTGCTTTGTGTGTTTTTGTTTGGCTAATAGTTTTCACTTTAAGGGGGGGAGGAATTTTGGAAGGTTTTGGAATGTCTTCAAAATTTGAATTGGAAAAGTTTGCAATTCAGCCTACTGCTGACCAATTGAATATTTGTCGCAAAGATGATTTGTTTTCCATTGCCGATTTATATCAAATTACAGTTCCTCGTGGTGCAGTAAAGCGAGAAATCAAGGACGTAATCTATAAGCGTTTGGTGGAGCATGGGGTATTGGCGGAGGTGAGTGAAGCGGAGCAGTTGCCAGTTTCCGTGGGTGAGGGGGCGGAGTATCCTAAACCCGAGGAGATGGCCAGCATAGATCCCGTCGATCTCCCTTCTCCACATGATCCTTTGTTAGCAATCAAATTAAAAGAGTTAGAGTTGGAGTTGAGCAGGCAACAATATCAAAGTCAGCTGCTGCATGTACGCACAGTTGAGCTTGAAACCAAGCGGGCAATCAAGCTCAAAGAGTTGGAGCTTGAGCTCAAAACTAAATCACCTGTTCACTCCTCAGCTGCTGATGCTCCCGGCATAAGCGCACCCGTGTCATCACCCATCAGTGCTTCCACTCCAGGTCCATCTCCTGCACCTCGACGCAACCGACAAGTAAGTCAACCTGACTTTGATATTAGTCGTCAAATTGCAATCGTACCGCTGTTTCGAGAGAGCGAGGTTGACACTTATTTCACTGTTTTTGAGCGAATCGCCGCCACATTAAATTGGCCTCGAAAAGTTTGGCCATTGTTGCTGCAATGCAAACTCGTAGGTAAAGCCCAAGAAGTCTGCTCAGCATTAACACTTGAGCAGAGCTTAGATTATGATGTAATGAAGAATGCCGTTTTGCGCGCTTACGAACTAGTTCCTGAAGCGTACCGGCAAAAGTTCCAAAGTCTTTTGAAAACTCCTAGCCAAACGTTTGTTGAATTTGCGAGAGACAAAGCAAATTTGTTTGATAAGTGGTGTGCCGCAAACAAGGTAGACACGTTTGAACAGCTGAAAGAATTAATATTGTTGGAGGAGTTTAAGAATTGTTTACCTGAAAAAGTCGTTGTTTACTTGAACGAACAGAAGGTGTCATCACTTTCTGAGGCTGCAGTTTTTTCGGATGAATTTGTACTTACACACAGGGTACTGTTTTCACCCCCTAAGCATAATTTCCCTGATCGAGTTCGCAGTCCTAAGAATGTCACTGTGGTACCTAAGAATATTCAGAGTACAGACAGTAGTGAAAGCCGTGAATGCTTTTATTGTCACGAGGTTGGTCACCTCATTGCAACTTGTCCCGCCTTGGAACGCAAAGTTAGTAGAAAGGCAAGTCCTTCGAAAAGTGTGGCGTTGATCGAAAGACAGGTTTTGTCACCCAAGCTAAATGTGTCCCTGAACTCAGTGATTGAGCCTACATTTGAACCATTCGTTTGTGAGGGGGTAGTATCACTGAGCGAAGATGAGTCAGAGGTAACCCATATTCGTATCCTCCGTGATACTGGTGCTGCGCAATCGTTTATCCTAGAAAGTGTGTTGCCATTCTCTGAACAGTCAAGTTGTGGTTCCAATGTGTTAGTGCAAGGTATTGACCTTGCAGTAGTCAGAGTTCCTTTGCACAAAGTGTTTCTTCGGTCTGGAATCATTTCGGGTAACGTTAAACTTGCAGTCCGTGCCGAGTTACCTGTTAAAGGTGTATCGCTCATTCTTGGGAATGATCTGGCGGGCAGTAAGGTTTTTTGTCTACCAGAGGTAATAGATACCCCTGTTGCACATGTTGATGATGTGCTGCAGGAAGAGTTCCCTGATGTGTTTGGCACATGTGTTGTAACTCGTGCACAAGCTCAGAAATTTAGGGATACTGTAGATCTGTCTGAGTCTTTTATGTGTTCTGACAACCCCGTTAAAGCAGAGGTAGATGTGGGCAATGTTGAGATAGATGTGTGTGCACTGCCAGGGGTTGATTTGCCCATTGGAAAACCTATGTTAATGGAGGCACAACGTGCTGATTCGACTTTAAGTCATTGTGTTGAAGCTGCTGTAGAGCTGACTGATTTACCAAAGTATCCAGTGGCATACTATTTTGAAGATGGTGTTCTGATGCGTAAGTGGTCTCCGAGTCACGCAGAGAATGACTGGAGCACCGTTTTCCAAGTTGTTGTCCCGAAACCTTATAGAGAGCAGGTACTAAGTGTTGGGCATGATCATGAGCTTTCTGGCCACGTTGGTATTAGAAAAACTTATGATCATTTAATGAAGCATTTCTTTTGGCCCTCAATGAAATCAGATGTAGCCAAATTTTGCAAATCCTGCCATGTGTGTCAGATAGTCGGCAAGCCAAACCAGGTGGTTCCTCAGGCCCATTAAAACCTATACCAATATTAGGTGAACCGTTTGAACGAATTCTGATTGACTGTGTTGGGCCATTGCCCAAAACTAAATCTGGCAATTCTTATCTGCTAACGCTAATGTGTGCGTCAACTAGGTTTCCTGAGGCAATACCGCTACGTTGTCTCAAAGCTCATACAATTGTCAAGGCAATTGTAAAATTTTGCACCACTTTTGGAATGCCAAAATACATTCAATCAGACCAAGGCACTAATTTTATGTCCAGAGTCTTTGCGAAAGTTATGAAACAGCTAAACATCAAACATCAGGTATCCAGTGCATACCATCCACAGTCACAAGGTGCGATCGAACGTTTTCATCAAACTCTAAAGACGATGCTTCGAACCTTTTGTGTCGAACATGAGAAAGAATGGGATGAACACGTCCCGCTCTTGTTATTTGCAGTACGTAATACTACTCAAGCATCTCTTGGATTTACTCCCTCTGAGTTAATTTTTGGACACACCGTTCGGGGGCCATTGAAAATTTTACAAGAGCAAATTCTTTTGTCTAGTCGTCAGTCTACAACCACCAACGTCTTGGATTATGTCAGTGCGTTTCGTGAGCGCTTGCATACAGTGTGGAAGCTAGCAAAACAGTCACTCACTTCTGTACAAAGCCGAATGAAATCTCGCTATGATCAGAAAGCTGTACCACGATCATTTCAGGCTGGAGATAAAGTTCTCGTCTTGCTTCCCGTACCAGGGTCAGCACTTCAAGCTAAGTTTACGGGTCCTTATGAGGTCAAGGAGAAGCTAGGAGATACTGACTATGTAGTTGATACCCCTGACCGCAGGAAAAAGTCCCGTGTTTGTCACATTAATATGCTTAAAGCATATGTGTTACGTTCTGATTCTGGAATTAACATGCCTGTTGCTACTGTAGTGCCACTGTCAGAATACTCGCCCGAAAACGATGGTTTGAAAATGAATAGTGCATCATTCATGTCAGCTCATTTACCAAATTCTGAGTCTCTGTCTAACTTGTCAGAAAAACTGTCTCATTTATCTGTATCTGCTCAGATTGATATTACCAATCTTCTTAGTAAGTATCCAACCTTGTTTAGTGACTTTCCTTCAACTACCAATGTAATAGAACATGATATAGATGTTGGTTCACATTCCCCAGTTAAACAGAATGCCTATCGTGTTAACCCAGTTAAAAGAGAACTAATGAAGCAAGAAACCCAGTACTTGCTGGAGCACAATTTAGCAGTTCCTAGTGCCAGTCCTTGGTGTTCGCCATGTCTACTAGTCCCTAAGTCAGATGGGTCCTCCAGGTTTTGCACTGATTACCGGAAAGTTAACGCTTTAACTAGAGCTGACTCTTTTCCACTTCCTCGTATGGAAGATTGTGTTGATCGGGTAGGTAACGCTAAATTTGTGACTAAACTAGATCTGCTAAAAGGGTATTGGCAGGTGCCACTCACAGAGCGAGCATCTGAGATCTCAGCTTTTGCCACCCCAGATGTATTTCTGCAGTACCGTGTTATGGCTTTTGGCCTTCGAAATGCTGGAGCTACCTTTCAGCGACTGATGTCCCTAGTGTTGTCTGATGTGCCCAATTGTGAGGCTTATTTGGATGACGTGGTGTGCTATGCCGATACCTGGGAAGACCATCTCAGAACCTTGGATGAGGTCTTCAAACGTTTCCGAGATGCTAACCTAACGTTGAATTTGTCAAAGTGTGAATTTGGTCGTGCCACTGTCACGTACTTGGGAAAGGAGGTTGGAAATGGTCAAGTTCGGCCTCTTAATTCCAAGATACAAGCCATCCTTGATTTCCGAGTCCCTAAAACTAGAAAAGAGCTCCGTCGATTCCTTGGAATGACTGGCTATTACAGATGTTTTTGCAAGAATTTTTCAGATGTTGCCAGTCCTCTCACTGTACTATTACGTAAGGCAACCTCGTTTAGGTGGTCTTCAGAATGTCAGTTTGCCTTTGAAGCCTTGAAAACTTTGCTCTGTAGTGCCCCTGTGCTCGCCGCCCCCTGTTTTGAGAGACCGTTTTTATTGGAAGTCGATGCCAGTAGTACCGGTGCAGGTGCCGTCCTGTTTCAAATAGATGCTGCTGGTTTGAATCACCCAATAAGTTTCTTTTCAAAAAAGTTCCATAAGCACCAGGTTAACTACAGTACCATAGAGAAAGAGGCCCTTGCCTTAATTCTCGCTCTTCAACACTTTGAGGTCTATATTGGTTCCAGCTCACAACCTGTTACTGTTTATACTGACCATAACCCTCTTGTCTTTCTCCAACGCATGTCTAATGCTAATCATCGTCTTATGCGCTGGTCACTAATCTGTCAAAGTTACAACTTGAAGATCTGTCATAAAAAGGGTATCGACAATGTGATTGCTGATTCACTGTCTCGTGTTAACCAGTAAAACACGGTATGTTTTATTTTGTGGGTGGGGGTGTTATGAGCTTTAGTCATTTTGTTCATTTTTGGCATTCTGCCCCCTTGTGTTCTCTCTGTGTATGTGCATGTGTGTGTGTTTCAGGTGGGTGGTTCCCTGAGATAATTCGCTGGAGGCTGTGATTGGATCTCCTCCACACAATACCCAGATATAAGGACTGCCCCAAACACTCAACCTTCGGCCATGCCATGCCTTGCCTGTGCCCTCGTCGTTTGTTTAAATCGAGTGTCTTACTAGAGAGGTTGTGTGTTTTGTTGTCATTGTGAGTGTTTGGATTTTTGAATCTGTGATTGTCTTGATCCTCATTTGCTGACTGTGAATTTGGATTCTGTTTTTTTGATAACAGTAGATTTGAATATACCTCTTTTTGTAAATACCTTGTGACAAATTGAGTAACTACAGGGAGTAGGGGGTTTGACGCCATTTATTTTTTGAACACCTTTTCTCCTGTTTTGGATTAGGGAATCAGGTAAGCTGAAATTGTATTTTTCTTTCCTATTTTCTTTTGATGTAGGAAGTGTACAGAACTTAAGAGAAGTTTTTTTTGTTTATTGTTTTGGCCTTGTCTGCCCCTGAAGTTAAACCCTTATTTATTAATATAAAAAAATCTTGTTACTCATTATCTCTCTCTGGTACTGGGTCTCTTCCTTTTCTTGTTACGGCTGGCCCCTAGACGGTCGTAACAACCATTAAAGCTAGCAAAAAGGGGCATGTTCACATGATTACAATTGTGAACACTAAAAACATTCAGAAATCCAATGTTATATTGTGAGATTTACTGATAGGAACTAACTGGAAATTCCCCTCATAACTTCATGCCTTCGTCCATATTTTTGATTTCCCGGAACTTTCTATTACAAGGCATAAGTTAGTTATTTGGAGTTGTGATGGTGTCCAGTATGAACGAAACACATCTAACGTAACACCACAAATAAAGTTTGAGTCTGTGGAAACAATTCTACAGTACAAACACGCAGTTAAGGATACGATCTGCCCATCATTGCTTTAAATGCAATAGTTGCCACAGAAGTTAATCATTTTTTTCGGTATCACGCAAGCACTACCTTACCTTCAGCCAAAACAAACTGCTCTTGAACAAACAAGTTAAGGACATTAAAGATGACCCGTCCAAAAGGATTTAACGTTATATGTCATGTTTAACCACATTAGAAGCCGGCAGATTCCCGAAGGACTGGCTGTGGTAACGTTAAAGTAACTTAGGCGGGAACACCAATAACGTTACCGGCCTGAGCATCTCCGAAAGCGCTTAAGCATTTAAATAGACGCTATCCTTTCAAATAAACGGCGTATTTTAGGCTTATACAACTACATTTTCATACAAAAATATCTTAAAAGTACATTCTGTCACATAAAAAAGTATTATTTGTGTTATTTGTGTAAGTTATATGTGACCATCCGTTGGTCGCAGTGGAATTTCTCCCAAAGACTCATTTTGCAGATATTATTTATACAGCGAACAAACTATTTACTGTAATAAACAGTGCTACACTACATTATTACTCACATAAATATTACTCACCGTGTAAATCGACCGAATGATGAAAACTTTGGGTCCGGAATGAAAAGTTCCCACCGTGAACCTGACTGAGTCGCGACTGGAAACTCCTTTTGGCGCCAGGGAGAATGTGCATTTGTGCGCATGCGCAGAAAGTTTACTTAATATTTTCTAACTGAATTTAATTAATTCACATGGCTTGGATTTAAAACACATGTAATTCACTTAAAACCAATTAATACTTATTAATTAAAATCAAAAACTAAATTTTTATTATTTAAACTAGCGAAATTGAATCATGCTTAATTTAATTGGGGCCATAATCATTTTTTTCAGTGTATCAGTACAGATTCTTAAACTGTACAGAGCAGGTCCTAGATTGGGCTTTCCTCTGTGCAAACTAATGCGTTTCACAGAAATATTTGTTTTTAGAATTATTAACCTGTCTTATTTAGCTGTGCGGACTTAAATCTTTTTCATTTTAATTTATTTAGCAGATGTGGAACACAGATCATTCAGTCAAGTGTAATTTTTCTTTTAGACACTAACAATAGATTTTTTAAATGGGTCATAAGATGTTGCTAAAAAGAGCATTATTTTGTGTATTTGGTGAAATGCAATGTGTTTATGTGGTTTGAGGTTCAAAACATATTATTTTCCACATACGTTGTTGTTCTTCTCTGCCCCGCCTTTCTGAAACACCTGGATTGATGGAAAGCGAGGTGTTCTCTGATTGGCCAGCTATCCAGTGCGTTGTGATTGGCCGGATACCTCAAGCGCTTGAAGGAAATGTTACGACCCTTTTGTTGTGATGCCATTTCTCGCTGCAATGAGACAGAAACAATTAGGCTATTGTTGCATCCAATGGGGACATAACTACTGATTCTAATGACTCTGATTATGAATGATTTTTTATGCGTTGTGTTGCGCCTCGCAAACACAACGGCATGGCCGAATTTTCGAAACAACAAGCACTACTCTACACTGCTCAAAACTCGTGTTTGACTTTGAATAGTCAGTACACTGTAAAAAGTTGTCACCAGTTTCAACTTAAACAAAAAACTTAAAGCTTAGCAGCTGCTTTAAAATTTTAGGTTAAATCAACTTAAAGGTGCCATAGAATGGAAAACTGTGTTTACCTTGGCATAGTTAAAGAATAGACCACTGAAAAATAGGTCAATTCCAACATAACACAGACTATTACGCAACAGTCCCGGGATCGTTAATAGTTACGCCTCCAACATTTGCATCGCCCAATCATCGGTAACGTCAGTACATCAGTAAAACAAGGCAAGTCACTGAAGGGACACGGTTAGCTTAATGCTAGCGCTAGCCTGTTACATTGCAATACATAGGATTTCACTTACCACATAAACAGAGAGATGACTGCTCTGATGATGGTGAATGATTTACAGATCTTGAGAATCACTGTCAAGCAGCTGAACTTGTGTGGTAAGCAAGCACTCCCTCTGCATTGTAACGTTACACAGAGCACATGCATCACAGTAATCAGACTAAAATGTCGGCGATTCAAAACGGCAGATTCAACAAACCGCATATTAAAAGCGGCTAGAGCTCCTAATTAAATATATATTTTTATCCATGTGTGATCTATAGAGATGAGCAGCTCTGTGAAACAACCAATCAGAGCAGAGCTCATTAATATTCATGCAGCTTCCAAATAAGGCAATAACAGAGCATTTCATTCTAGGGACAAATCCTAGGGTTGTAAATGGACCTGTAAAACCATTTCTGGAGATTTTTTTGCCCTTTTCTATGCCATCTACTTTCTATGTAGATATCAGAGAACAATTTAAAATATTGTATAAATGCATTCTATGGCACCTTTAAGTAATTTCAATTCACAAGTTAAATCAACTCATTTTTATTGTAATAAGTCAAAATGGGTTTTAAGCTGATTTAACTTTAAACTTTAAGCCAGCTGCTGAATTTAGGTTTTTAAGTTGAATCTGGTGAAAACTTTTTACAGTGTACTGAATTCTTTAAAGGTGCCATAGAATGCACTGCTACAATTTTTTAATTGTTCTCTGATATCTACATAGAAGGTATATGGCATAGGAAAGGGTAAAAATTCTCCAGAAACGATTTTACAGGTCTATTTACAACCCTAGGATTTGTCCCTAGAATGAAATGGTCTGTTATCACCTTATTTGGAAGCTTCATTAATAATAATGATGAGCTCTGATTGGCTATTTCACAGAGCGGCTCATTTCAGTTGCTTGCACATGGAGGAAAATATATTTAATCTGATTTATGATGGAGCCCAAGCCGCTATTAATATGCGGGTCATTGATACTGCTGTTTTGAATGCATGATCATTTTACTTTCAATTTTGAGATTTGCAATTGCACATGCTCTGTGTAACGTTATACTACAGCGGCAGTACTTACCACATATTTTACAAATTCAGATGCTTGTTAGTGATGCTCAGGATCTGCAAATCTCCTGCACATCCTGGAACATAACATTTATTCCTGTGATCTGTCATTTTCGCTATTGTCCTCGCTTTGTTTTTTTTCTCTCACAATAGCCTAGCTGCAAAACTTCTGATTATTGGGCTATGCAAATGTTGGGGGCGTTACTTTTAATGATCGCTACTATTATGTCATAGTCTGTGTTATATTAAGATTAGCCTATTTTTCAGTGGTGTTTTGCAAACACCAGATTTATATAAAAAGAAGGAAACGATAATGTTTGAGACTCACGGTATGTCATGTCCATGTACACAACTGTTATTATTCAACTATGCCAAGATAAATACAGTTTTCCATTCTATGGCACCTTCAAATATGAAAACATACTTACAGGCCATCAGCCAGAAGCGCAGACTGTCTTTGCAACGTCGGAATTGCCCAGCTTTATAGCCTTAACCCTTTGTGTACAGCTGGCATTGTAAGCTGCTCTCCCAGGTTCAGGAAACAGTCCTCCGTGAAATGCGTAGCAACTTCTCGAATATTTGCGTCGTAATATTCCGGAACAGTGATGTAAATATAACTTAACCACTGATTTCTAGTTGTGTCCTTATTTGGAAGAAATAAGAACAAAGGCTTTCACAATGAAACACACTGCGTCTCCACAACATGGCAGCTGCAACAACAGCTGGTAAAATTTATGCCTTCTTTCTTTCCATATTAATACGGGCGGTGTAATGTTTAAACTACAAAAAAAAAAAAGTGGAGTTGGGTTTAAACAAGCCATTTTAGGAAGACGTGGCTGAGTCTTAACTTTTAGAATAAATAGCTTTTTGGGATTGAGACTTTAAGATTTGCAACTTTACAGGTCTTATCTACGCACAAACAGCCTGTAACACTCCAAAGACAAAGGAAAACAAGAAACCGCATCGTATGACCCCTTTAATATACTGTAATCAGCTGCAGGAACGTTGCATTTTGTCAGGATTTAAGTTAAGAAGTGTCTATTTACACTCACTCCACCCAACAATGTGTTATTGTCATAGTCATCACTACAAAAGATGGCTATTAACTGTCAGCTCTAGTGATGCAGAGGATAAAATGCATTTAATAATAGGCATTATTAATTAATTCAATTAATAAATTGAATTAAAATGATAATTTACACTCAGTATGTAATTACTGCATACTGTACTACAAGCTTGAGGTGCAGATAATTGTGTCTATTTGCAATAAGTATTATAAATATCAGAAAATCCTGCTGTTTCAACATAGTGTAAATAGTATCTATAGCTATTTGCACTTAGTGTAAATAGAAGCCACTGTTATTTGCACTTAGTGTAAATAGCATCTCTCACCAAGAAAACATGCTATTTTCACTTAGTGCAAATAGCTGCTGCTTTTAAGTTATGAGTGTGCACAATTCACGTAAAAATGATAAAAAATAAAACATGATATTACAACAGTGCTTTTTATGTATGTTATGATTTGCATTAAAATACTATGATATTACAGGCGGAGAGCATCCTTTACGTTTTTCTTTGTTTGTTTCACAGCGCCGGTCTTTAAACCTATGATACAAATAGATAGGGTTGGTAAAAACCCTGATGTTGAGTGATAGTTTGTATTTAAATTAAAACAACATTAATATGTGGTACAAACATTGTACCATGGTCACAACATTTTTGCAAGACTATAGTTTTTGTTTTGTTTTTTCTCTCTGTGTGATCTTGATTTTCACACTTGTTTCATTGTATCTTTCACAGAGCCGGTCCCTAAACCTGTGATAAAAACAAAGACGAGCAGTAACCCTGATGTTTTGTATTTAATGTGCGAATACAATGAAACCATCATCTGGAGGAATTCTACTGGAGAAATACTGAAGGGCTCGCTGCGCAATTTGACAGGAGAGTTCATCGTAGTCGAAAACAAAAGAAATCCAGATAACTACTACACCTGCACACTTAAGAACGCAGTGAGTGAGAAGACCAGTGATCCGGTCTATGAGAGAGATCTGTTTAAAGGAAAGGAAAGGAAAGGAAGGAAAGGTATTTTCTGTTTAAAGGTATTTTCTCTAAAATGAGTCACATATAATTATAAGAAATGGCTTAAATTATATTTTTAGGTCTTATTTATCTCTTAAACAGAGATAATAGACATTACAAATACTATGTTGTATTTTACACACCTTTCCATTTAGGCTTAGACACCTGTGTCACTCCTAAAAAATGTCTGAAAGTCATGACATTAAATAAAATGTCAAAGCAAATATCACTAATTTGAAAGAATGACAGACAACACCAGACTTCTTTTCATGTTCACTATTGTTCTTTGCTTTAGTGATCAACTAGAAACTAAGAAGGTGGTACTAACAGATACTTCATTGTTTGAAGGTTTATTAACATAATCTCTCATGTTTCATTCATTAGGTGAAGATGTGAAGAATGCAGCTTCATTTCATCCAGGCACAGCACATTCTGCCCAAGTGTTCATTTTGTCACAGATTTTTCTTTTAGTCATAGTTTGTGTCTTTTAGTCAAACAGTTATGTCACAACATGACTTAAGTACTTGTTCAGTAAAGTGGTGTTTTTTTATCTTGCATTTGTTTTTGGTTGTGTTTTTTGGTGTATGGATCAACTTTTGATCAAAAGTCCACAGTTTTAGTCAATTAAAAGAACATCATTTATCCAACAAGAATGTGTCAAACTGTAATTGACCTTTAACAAAACATTTTCAAAAACCTATAAACATTAATCATACATCTATAAAACAACATGAAAAGTCGCAACACGCTTTGCCATAAAGCCTGTATGTGGCAGCCTTGAGCAGTTTGTAATAATGAGATAAAATAGCATTTATCTGGTAATAATTCTTAAGAATGCTTAATTATCCACACTAGTGGAAAATAAATATACTAAAATGTATTTAAAATAAGTATATCACATGCTAAGTATACTACAAATACATTTACATATAATGCACTTAATAAAAATACCCTACATTTGTACTTTTAGTACTAAACGGGTATGCTTACAGTCTGTTAAATTAAAACAGCTAATTTTGTACTTAAAGCACTTTAATTGTGTAAAAGTTGTGCTGAAATCCAACTAAAGATATACTGAAATATATTTGATGAAAGTGGAACTATTGCAATTATACTTAAGGTACACTTGTAAGTATTTTGCATTTAAAGACCATCCTCATCAATAGTGATCATATAATAGGCTCGATATTAAGAAATGTGCATTGCGCACAAGTAGAACCCCAAATGAAGTTTAATTACAATTTTTATAATAATTAAAATGTATATTAAAGGGGTCCTATTATGCTCCTTTACAAAGTCTTTATTCTGTTTTTGGGGTGTACTCGAACATGCTCTCATGCTTAGTTGTTCGAAAAACGCATTATTTTTCACACAATTTAGATTATTACAATAGCTTTCTCCCCAGGCTGGCACAAACGGCTCGATTAGTTCCGGGTTCCGCCTTCCGAAAAACCAAATGTATAGTGATTGGTCAGCAGTCCCACTGCGTTGCGATTGGCAAACAGCGTAGACCGCGTTCCGCCCTGCTGCGCCCCTTCCCAAAGCAGCAAACTAGATTAAAGTGATTCTTACGTTTTAAATATGGATATTTTTTTTTACAAAAACACATCTGATTGCTAAAGGAGGCTTTTACCGACCACCCCTGGGCCATGTAAGGCACTTTTTTTTACTATGGATCGACGTATTTTCAGTCTATGCTGTTCTATGAGTGCCAGAATTGATTTAATATAACTCCGCTTGCATTCGTCTGAAAGAAGGAAGTCATATACACCTAGGATGCATGAAGGGTGAGTAAATAATACGCTATTGTTGGTCCTATCGTCAGCATGAGAGATCTTGGATACGTGACGTTTAATTATTTGCATGCCCGAAACCATACGGCTAGTGAAGCTATCTACACTGTATGATGAATAAATCTCTTACCACACACTGCTCGGCTCCGACGCGTCCACGGATGATCACTAGTCAATGTTCGTGTTTACATCAGCCGCGGATCTGCGTGTGTTTGGACCCTCTGTACAACCCACGTGAACGGTGTGGCTTCAGCACGGCTAACGGAGCAGTTCGCGGACCCTTTAGTTAAAGCTGTGTCTAAACGAGCGGACCTGCAGCTCGCTGTAGCATCCCAAAAGCGGCTGTCCTTATGCTGCCTTCATGTGCTATCGTAATTATGGTAAATACCAAAATCCGACATCGAAATTGCACATGAACACCCACTCACATTGTAATTTCCACTGGAAAGCTCGAAATTTTTTATGATACCCGAGCTACCGAGATGGGATAAACTTTGACCTTTCAACATGGCGGACAGCAACGAAACTATACTGAATGGTAGCATTGCATGTTGTTAAAAATTCTCTGCTGTTTAGTTGGTTAGTTAGTTGGTTAGTTTGTAGCCCCCATAATGCTGGGGCATAAAGAATTTTAATAACGTCGCTATTTAAACGTAGTGTTGTCTTTAAAAATACTGTTAAGAGAAGATGCTAGCTCGTCGCTGCTCGCCTCCAGTAGGGTGCTGTGCAGTAGTGTTCTGAAGGAGGCAATTTTCTCATGTTATTTTATTCGGTCTGTTTTACCAAAGTATCATGTGAGGACAAATTCCGAGTCCGCCATGTTTCGCTTCACTACGACAACAAAAGCACCTGAACACGACACGCTGGTATTTTCCACTTCACAAGTGGAAAGCATCATCTTTCCCATATCACATGAAGGCAGCATTAATATATGGGTAAAGTAAGGAGAATCCCCCACCCGCCAACGAATTGAATTTCAGTAGGCGGGATACCGCGTTGTGACATCATTGCATGCGGAAAACATACGCAGTAGTCCAAACGAGTCGTTTCGTTGTAGTTCTTGAAAAGAGATTTTTTAAAAACTAAATATCTCCGTTTGGAGTGGACTTTGAGATTTGTAACTGTATATGTTTTTTATGCTCAAACATACACACCACACACTGGCTAAAGTTCAAAAAGTGAAAAAGCATAATAGGACCCCTTTAAGTCTTGATCGAAATGTCAGTAAATATGTTAATAGACTTAAAATATACTTAGTATAAAATAAATGCATTACTTAGGGTACTTCTAGAAGATTACAGAGAAATTCCTTTTCAGTGAAAGACTGTTATTTATTTTCTCTAATGTTAGAGACTGCTTATATTTTATTTGTACTTTCATTTGCTACATTTAGCCCTATATATTTGGAAAAGCACTCTATGTTGGTCCCTGCATATATTATTATATATTATGATGTTATTATTAGTCATACAGTTAAAAAGCATACATAACAAGCATTCATATATTTTTTTCATTCATAATGAATGTAGTTACGTAACTAAAATAGGCATACATCTTCGTTTTCTTTTGACAAAAAAGGTGATTTTTGTTAACAGTAACACTGATTGTATTTTTTATTAATCAAAACTAATTTAAGTAGATATTTATCATTTCTGACTTCAGAGGGAATGAACCAAAAGAGTCAACATAAATGCAATGTAGCCGCTTTGCATAAAATAGTCTGTCAAATTTAACTTTCTAAAGTTGATTTACAATCAGGTCCATATATATTTGGACACTGACACACTTCATAATTTTGGCTCTGTATGCCACTAGAATAGTTTTAAAATGATACAATCAAGATGATTGAAGTGCAGACTTTAAGCTTTAATTCAAGGGGTTGAACAAAAATATAACATAAAATACTAAGGAATTACAACCATTTTTACACAGACCCCCCATTTTCAGGGGCTCAAAAGTAATTGGACAAATAAATAAAAAGTTCATTTGTAATATTTTGTTGAGAATCCTTTGCAGGCAATGACTGTCTTAAGTCTGGAACTCATGGACATCACCATAGACTGGGTTTCCTCCTTTGTGGTGCTTTGCCAGGCCTTTACTGCAGCTGACTTCAGTTGTTGTTGGTTTGTGGGTCTTTCTGCCTTTAGTTTTGTCTTCAGCATGTGAAACGCATGCTCAATCAATATGAAATCAGAAGATTGACTTGGCCATTGCAGAATATTCCACTTTTTTACCTTTAAAAACTCCTGGGTTGCTTTTACGGTATGTTTTAGGTCATCGTCCATTTGTACTATGAAGAGCCGCCCAAACAACTTTGCTCCATTTATACTTCTGGGCAGACAGTATATCCCTATACACTTCAGATCTCCGGCTGCTTCTGTCTTCTGTCACATCATCACTAAACACCGGTAACCCAGTGCCACTGAAACCATGCATGCTCATGCCATTACACTGCTCCACCATGTTTCACAGATGATGATGTTGTAGGCTTTGGATCATGATCTGTTCCAAGACTTCTCCATTGTTTTTTATTTTTTTCAGCAGTCCAAAAAAATGCTTTTCCAGAAGTGGTCTGGCTTTTTTAAATGTTTTTTTTTTTTTGACAAAGTCTAATCTGGCCTTGTTTGCACCTTGTGGTAAACCCTCTCTATTTTTCTCTCGTGAAGTTCTCTTGATTGTAGACTTTGACAGTGACACGCCTACCTCCTGGAGAGTATTCTTCCCTTGGCTGGATGTTGTAAAATGTTTTATTACCATGGAGAGGATCATCCAATCATCCACCATACTGTCGTCTTTTGTGAACTCCAGGCCTTTTTATGTTGCTGAGCTCACCAGTGTGTTCTTTTTCTTCTCAGAATTCACTGTTGATTTGGTCACTCCTAATGTTCCTGCTATCTCTCTGATGCATTTCTTTTGTTTTTGAAGCCTAACAATTGTCTGTTTTACTTGCATGCAGAGCTCCTTTGACTGCATGATGGGTTCAGAGCAACAGCTTCCAAATACAAATGGCACACTTAGAATCAACTCCAAACCTTTTACCTGGTTAATTGATGTAGAAAAAAAATGAAGGAATAGCCCACAACCCACTAAACATTAGACGTCTGACGGACGTCTAGATTACATCAATATTCAAAAACGACGTACAAAAGACGTTGTTTGGACGTGTCTTTTACATCTTTGCGCAGTGCGAACTGTCCATGAAACAGCTTTTGAGTCAACTGTCCAATTACTAATGGTCCCTTGAAAAAGGGGGAGGTACATATTAAAGAGCTGTAATTCCTTAACCTTTCTACCAATCTGATGAGACTGCCCTAAAAATTAAAGCTCAGAGTGTGCACTTTAAGCCCATATTCATTGAATAACTGTAACTTGAATATGTTTTGGTCAACAGCTAAAATAATACAAATTGTGTCAGTGTCCCAATATATATGGACCTGACTGTATGTGTCTTTGAGTCATTCTACCAAATGGGTGCCATTTGGCTCTGCAATGTTTGATGAGATGCTTAAGGCACAAGCTAAAAGCTAAAAGCTAAAAGTTATTAATTCAAGTGTTCTTGTTAACATGATATACGATAGAACACTATTTTTTTTAAAAATAACATAGTCTTTTTTAATCATTTTTCATTAGTACATAGCCAATTTCACACGTCCGTTTTGACCAGCATGATATTTTGATCTAAAATATCACCAAATAAGTTATTTATTTTTTCAAATATTATTTTCAGCATTGTATGTGTGTCCCTGTTTACAAAAGATCCATTTATTCAAAATGAAATGTATATTTTTTGTAAATATTTTATGATTAAGTTTCCCTCAGTTTAACTTGTTTTATCTATAATTAATGTACTGTTGCTTTAAATGACATCACAAGGAGGAAGTGACATAATTTGAGCCTTACAGCCACCAAGAACAAAAGCAGGCAAATACTGACATTCTTTTACATTGTTTATTTGATGTTTTTTTCATGTTAGACAGGGCTTAACCCTACCACCCTGCCATGCAAAGTAGATAGGGAAAAGTGTTTTTTATTCATTATTTTACGTTATTAATGTAAATATGCTAGGTGAGAAACTTGACCACATGGGAGATCTGCGGCCATTTTGGGAAGAAATTTACCACCCGTCACATTTTTTATTGTGAGGGGGTGGTAATGGCCATGATGGTATGGTTCTGCTTCCTGTTTGAATGAGAAGATGTGTGAAACTATTCTAATATAGGATTCTAATATAGGTAGGGGGACCATACTGATGTCTTGTTTTATTGGTGTGCAGCAATGCTTCGAATCAAATGAACAAACAGGTGCATTTGCATTGCTTTGATCGTTCTCTGTAGATCTCACCTTCTCATGTGCAACGCCACGATTGGTCGATTCTGTACAATACCTTTATGTTATTGGTCGAAATACTTTGGATGTTTTAGGCAATATTTAAATTGTGGCCAGGGCGTGTCCCGTATGACCGGTACATACGTCCACCCTAAGTATAGGCTAATCAATTTTTTATCAGTATTTTCTGTTAACCATGTTTGGTTAATTTTTCCCTCACTATATCACTCACACAGGCATTACTCACTATCTCTTTCACTCACCATCTCACTCACTATGTCACTTTCTCACAATCTCTTTCACTTGCTCATTCACTCACTCACTTACTATCAGAGCATTTCACTCTTAACAAGACAGCCCAAAAGGTGCCAACTGAACCAATTGATTGGGAAAGTGGAAATCTGATTGGAAAGTGGTGTGTGATTTAAATATGACAATGACCTTTATCCTGGGATCATCATGGATACAGATGAAACACATGCCCTTGTGAAATGTATGCACAAATTTTAAAACCAGCAGTTCATATAGAGAAACACTTTGTCCATACCACCCCGTCACAGTGAACCACCCCGTCACAGGGTCATTTTGTTTATATAAATAAAATAAAATGTTACTTGATTTAATTCTGTATATGCTATTCTTATTGTGTGGACTAATTAAATAAATGCCACTTTATTTTTTGAGTGGATTTGTTTTTTCACTACAAACAGTGAGGCCATTGAAATGTCAAATTCCCTTTTGAAGATTAAAAATCTAACAATTACATTTTTTATTAAATTACAGACTCTCTATTGATGGTTTGCAAAAAAGAGACAATTCATTATTAGGAAAACATAACATTTTAAAAATATATTTCATGGTTTACTACTCTAATGGCATACATATCGTCCATAATGGGGTGATACAAGAAAGGTGCCCTTGCCTGAAGAAAAAGGATAATATTAAAAAGGAGTTTGTGCCTGATGTGGGAAAACATGTTTTTTGGAGGTTTAACTTGTCTTTCAAGTTGTAGTCTTTTTTTTATAGAAAGTTTGTTCTTAATGAATTTTTTGACAATTGCAAAGTGGAAATTGCACCCATTTCGTAGATTGACTCTATTGACGTTTGAATAAAAAACTTCACAGCAGAAAAAAAGGCATAGGAAATAAAAAAATCTAAGATGTGATACATTTTTAAATCACATCCTACAGCAGAAACCAGATTAATTATTTATGTTTACATATGTATGTATTAATTCATACAAACATACATTGATTTAGGCAACGCTGGGTCATTTGATAGGATCATATCCTACCCCTTTTGTAAGTAAAAACACTCAAAATGGTTAGTATTGCTTAGACCTGCATTTAACAACAAACATCAGCCACTAGAGCCTCATGAATGCGCATTTGTTTCAGTTTCGTGTTTGGACTTCTCTTTTAAGGCTTCCCTTTAATGATTGGTCGGGTGTGAAAGCATTCCGAGTGAAAATACAGAAAAAAGGTCCAAAAGCTGTGCTTTGTCTTAAAATGTTACCTCTAAGATATTCGATGGTCGTCATCTGTGCTGTGTTCATCGCCACAGGAGTTGTTTCAGGTAATTTATGTGTTCGTTATTATATTCTCTAAAAAGGGGGCAGCGACAAAAGTCATTTTCTTTTAAAAGATAATTTTTTTTATGTTATCCGCGTTATATTTCATCTGCAGCAAAATTGTGAACTTTTATAATGAAACGTTTGGTCATTAACTTTTAAATGCATCATTATGCAATGGCATGAGCAGAGTTCTAGGCATGAAAGACCGTGCCTCTTCATTTATCTCAAATAAGTTAGTAAATCAAATTGAACGAAATGTGGGTGAAAGGTTTTTTTTTTGTGCCCCTGATGCGAATCATTGACCTCACTGGTTCTTGTCCGTCACAAACACACATTTCTTCTTATTTTCGCACATTTGTCACATATTAGCTTTTAGATATTCAGTTTTTTTAGTCATCAAAATTACAAGGGAGGCAGCTTCCAGCAATACAAAGCCATATGGGTAAGAAATTTGCTTGTTGAATTGCTTGGGCATCACACACACATTTCTCCTTATTTTTTTCCTTTTGCTTTTACTTTTCCTTTTCCCTTTTAATGGCAGTTGGCAAACACACTTAAAGGCACATACCGCTACTTACCGCACAACACCAGGATGACAGCTGACATAAAACAAGGATCATTGTCTAAGAACTTCTATGTGGGTCTACAGCTTATAAAAATGTAGTTCTCTCCCATATTTTATACATTAGGTGAAGATGTGCAGAAAGCAGTGGGTGAAACAGTGTCTTTTGGTCCAACCAACATAAATTCTCCGGTCACCAGCATTATATGGAAACACAAAAGCAGCACTGGAATTGCCAAGGCAATTGAATGGGATGATGATGGCTTTAACATCCCAAATCAGAGATTCAGACACATCACAACTCTTGATGAGAAAACTGGACAAATCACTATAACTGATTTAACTGTTGAACATAGTGGACTTTATACCATTGACGTCAACAGTAAAGAGCTAGAACAAAGATTCAACTTGAAAGTTATGGGTGAGTGGATATTGATTATTATTTTTTATTAATATTAATAATGTAAAAGCATCATATTTTGATTATGATCTTTTCAATACAGCTAGTACTCTGTCAACCTTTTTTTTTTTACCAATATTGATTTGTTGAGCATACTGGAGCAATACCATTGTGCAACAAGTGAGTACTTTTAAAAGTATGTTTTTAGTTCACGGCAAAATGACTTCAAAATTAGTTTTCTACATGTGGGCAGTCATGAGATGCCATTTCCACCAGTTGGTCAACCAGAACCTATGACGTCATCTTGTTGTTTTTCAGTTCTGTTTAACAAAATAACCTCAACGTTTTTCATGAATGTGGAAGTCACACCTGAGTCTTAACCTGAAGAATGCTTTGCATTTCCAGTCTCCAGTGTTTCTAGTCAAAGTAGCATATATTCCAAGCTGTTAATCTAATGTTAAACTTATTAAAATGTTTTTATAAAGCACATGGCTTTATAACGCAATTACTTTGCAATGACTGTCATTTATCAGTGCCTCACTCCTCAAAGTTTAATGAGAGTGAAAATGACACAAAGCTGCTGATGTTAGTTACATTAAAAACAGATGGGCGCTATTTGAATGGGTTCCTACGGAGACTGGAACAGAAGAGCATCCAATCGGATGCTAGAATTCATAATGGCAGCGCTCATCGTTTACTCAGGAAAAAGGTCTATAGCAGTACAGATTCTTAAACTGTACAGAGCAGGTCCTAGATTGGGCTTTCCTCTGTGCAAACTAATGCGTTTCACAGAAATATTTGTTTTTAGAAATATTAACCTGTTTTATTTAGCTGTGCAGAGTTAAATCTTTTTTATTTTAATTTATTTAGCAGATGTGGAACAAAGATCATTCAGTCAAGTGTAATTTTTTTTTAGACAATAAATATATTTTTTTAAAGGGGTCATATGATGTTGCTAAAAAGAGTATTATTTTGTGTATTTTTTGTAATGTATGCAGTTTGAGGTTCAAAAACACATTATTTTCCACATACTGTATTTTATTGCTGCTCCTCTCTGCCCAACAGCTGGTAAAAGTTACGCCTTCTTTCTTTCCATGTTCATATGGGCGGTGTTATACTAATCTACTCACCCCGTGACGTGGACCAGTGGAGTTAGGTTTAAACAAGCCGGTTTAGGAAGATGTGGCTGAGTCTTAACTTTTAGAATAAATATCTTTTTGGGATTGAGACTTAAAGCTTTGCAACTTTACAGATCTTATCTACGCACAAACAGCTTGTAACACTCCAAAGACAAAGAAAAACAAGAAACCGCATCGTATGACCCCTTTAATGTAATGTAACCAGCTGCAGGAACGTTACATTTTGTCAGGATTTCAGTTAAGAAGTGTCTATTTACACTCACTCCACCCACCAATGTGTTATTGTGATAGTCATCACTACAAAAGATGGCTATTAACTGTCAGCTCTAGTGATGCAGAGGATAAATCACGTTTCACTGTTTTCGATGCGACTAATGTGGGTTCGTATCCACCTTCTGGCCAACTTTTTTTCTCCCTTTTCAAATTGCATTTATCTTCAATAAAAATGAAGGACATAATTAAAAAGTTGAAAATAAAGCATCGGTTAGGGTTAGTGTAGGTGTATGGAGGGCTTATTGTCCCAATAAGGCAGCACCATTTAATAAATTGAATTAAAATGATAATTTACACTCAATACGTAATTACTGCATACTGTTTTAATGTACTACAATGCTGAGGTGCAGATAATTTTGTCTATTTGCAATAAGTATTATAAATATCAGAAAATCCTGCTGTTTCAACATAGTGTAAATAGTATCTATAGCTATTTGCACTTGATGTAAATAGAACCCACTGTTATTTGCACTTAATGTAAATGTCATCTCTCGCCAAGAAAATATGCTATTTTCACTAAGTGCAAATAGCTGCTGCTTTTAAGTTATGAGTGTGCACAACTTAAGTAAAAATGTTGATAAATAAATGATTTGCATTAAAATTAGTGGTGGGCCGTTATCGGCGTTAACGTGCTGCGTTAACGTGAGACTCATATCGCGCGATAAAAAAAATATCGCCGTTAATCTATTCTCAAAGTTGGGTTGGGAGCTGGGTCTAAACTACGCAAGATATGATGACTTTCACTTTGATATTTTAGCGCGGATGACGGATATCTAGTTGAATTGCAATGTAGGGGGCGAGAACGAGTCTTCAACTTCTGTGAAATTACCACATCAAATGAGACGCGCAGACATGGATGCTGTTATGAAGCCGCTTCAGGGCAGGTGTGTGCGTTGCTAGACCCTTTTTACTGGGGCACGTGCCTCAGTGAAAATCTGCTGTGCCCCAGTAAAATCTCAAGTTTGAGTTATAATTTACTTTGATAATCCCGAAATAAAGACATTATACTATATGCAACAACTGAATTGACGCTTCTAAAAGCAACGCAGTTTTTTGTAAGATGCACGCAGATAGGCTATCCATACCCGCGCGCCTGTATATTTTACTGGAACGCGCACGTCGTACAGCCTTTTGCGCAGAAGTACTTGGTTACACAAGTTTGTATAGTTAATTGTGTTGTAAATGCAATTGTCAAGCAGTTTGTAATGCATTTTGGAAATAGGAGATGAGCGCCTGGTCTAATGCGCCACCTGGCTTGAGAAACCCATTCTCAAAGACTTACTTTTAGTCATTATTTGGGTAGCACACATATTCTGAATGCTTTCAGAAGAATTCAAATTAGCCATTTTAATCTAGATTAATCTAGATTAATTTCAAGATTTAATCTAGATTAATCTAGATTAAAAAAATTAATCTATGCCCACCACTAATTAAAATACTATGATATTACAGGCGGAGAGCATCCTTTAAGTTTTTCTTTGTTTGTTTCGCAGCGCCGGTCCTTAAACCTGTGATACAAATAGATAGGGTTGGTAAAAACCCTGATGTTGAGTGATAGTTTGTATGAAAGTAAAACAGCATTAATATCTGATACAAACATTGTACCATGGTCACAACATTTTTCCAAGACTGTAGTTTTTGTTTAGTTTTTTCTCTCTATGTGATCTTGATTTTCATTCTTGTTTCATTGTATCTTTCACAGAGCGAGTCCCTAAACCTGTCATAAAAACAGAGACGAAGAGTAACTCTGATGTTGTGTATTTAATATGCGAATACAGTGAAACCATCATCTGGAGGAATTCTACTGGAGAAATACTGAAGGGCTCGCTGCACAATTTGACAGGAGAGTTCATCGTAGTCGAAAACAAAAGAAATCCAGATAACTACTACACCTGCACACTTAAGAACGCAGTGAGTGAGAAGACCAGTGATCCGGTCTATGAGAGAGATCTGTTTAAAGGTATATTCTCTTTAAAATAAGTCAAATATATTTATAAGAAATATCATATATTTAGGTCTTATTTATCATTTAAACAGAGATAATAAACATTAAAAATGCACCAGCACCAAACTTATTTTCATGTTCACTATTGTACTTTGCTTTAGTGATAATCTAGATTAGAAACTAAGAAGATGGTACTAACAGAGTCTTCCTTGTTTGAAGGTTTATTAACATAATCTCTCATGTTTCATTCATTAGGTGAAGATGTGAAGAATGCAGCTTCATTTCATCCAGGCACAGCTCATTCTGTTCATGAAGTGTTCATTTTGTCACAGATTTTTCTTTTAGTCATAGTTTGTGTCTTTTAGTCAAACAGTTAAGTCACAACATGACTTAAATACTTGTTCAGTAAAGTGTTTTTTTCCCGCCATTTTTGGTACATGGATCAACTTTTGATCAATATGTCTGTTCAATTTAGTAAGTATTTTACGCAAAGTTTGATTGCAACAAATAATCATTACTATTAATAGTGTTCATCGTCTGTTTGATTACACCATTACTGATTTTAACATACATCTATACCATATGTACATCAACTTAACATACAGCAGTCACAACTAGTAAGCTACTAAATATTTTACTAACATAAATTTTCTGTACAGCTGCTTTGCAATGATTTGTATCGTGAAAAGCTTTATACAAATAAACTTGAATTGAATTATGCATAGGCTGCATGAAAGACCAACATGCCTCTTCATTTATCTCAAATAAGGTAAATCAAATAAAACAAAATGTGGGTGAAGGGTTTTTTATGCCCCTGATCCGAGTCATTGACCTCACTGTTTCTTGCGCGCAAACACATACACACATTTCTTCTTATTTTCGCACATTTGTCACATATTAGCTTTTAGATATTTTAGTTATAAGTCAGAAATGACAAGGGAGGCAGCTTCCAGCAATACAAAGCCTTATAAGTTGTGAAAGTGGCCTTTCCATTAGACAGCTGCAGCTCATCCAGAACGCTGCTGCCAGGATTCTGACTAGAACCAGAAGATCAGAGCATATCACACCAGTCCTCAGGTCCTTCCACTGGCTTCCAGTTTTGTTTAGGATTGATTTTAAAGTAGTTTTACTCGTTTATAAATCACTCAATGGCCTAGGACCTAAATACATTGCAGATATGCTCACTGAATATAAATCCAACGGACAACTCAGATCACTAGGATCGAGTCAGAAATATCAAGGGTTCACACAAAACAAGGGGAATCCGCTTTTAGCTATTATGCCGCCCGCAGTTGGAATCAGCTTCCAGAAGAGATCAGATGTGCTAATACATTTATAGCCACATTTAAATGCGGCTATAACTCTATACTCTATACTCATCTGTTCAGTTGTGCGTTTGTTGAATGAGCACTGTGCTAAGTCCGAACTGATTGCATTGAATTTTATGTATAATAATTTTATGCATAAAATAATTTATATTAATGCACACAAAAAAGTACTGGAAGATCACTCATCCACCAGAATGTTTACTCAGTAACTTGTTAGTCATTCTGTCTAATAATAATATTTCTGTTTTATTGTTGTATTTACACATTTAAGTATTTTTCAGGTTCAGTAAAACACTCAGATTACTTGTTTGGTGAGGTTTTCAGTCTTTTGTTAAAATGGCTTCCTTTGTTTCAAATGCTGTTTTTTTTTAAAGTGTCATGACAATTTTTTGACATATGCATGGTTCCATTAAAATAATCTGTAAGTTTCATAGCTTAAAATGAAACATTTATTTAATCAAGCTCCAAAAACTTTTGATATTGGGTGGACTTTGAAACCTTGAGACATCACTCTATGCAGAATCTTTTTATAAACTTACAGTATATTGATCTTCTATTGGTCACACTGTTAAACGTGATACAAATACATTGTACACTTCATTTTGTTTTGTGTGTGGAGTTTGTCTGTGGTCTGTTACACTTTTTCATTGTTTCTTTCACAGAGTGAGTCCCCAGACCTGTGATAAAAATTGAGAAGATCGAAGGTAACCCTGATGTTGTGTATTTAAGATGCAAGTACAGTGGAATGATCTGGAAACAAAAACAAAGCATTTATTTAATCAAGCTCCAAAAACTTTTGTCACTGCAATGGTTGGGATATGACATAACACTCTGCACAATCTTTTTACAAACTTATAGTGATCTTCTGTTGGTCACACTGTTAAACGTGATACAAATTCATATATCCACAGTTGACACTTGACTTCATTTTGTTTTGTGTGTGGAGTTTGTCTGTGGTCTGTTACACTTTTTCATTGTTTCTTTCACAGAGCGGGTCCCAAACCTGTGAGAAAAAAGGAGCTTTGGGGCAAGTAACCAAGATTAATGGTCAAAGACACAGCGTGACCCTCAGGATGAAGACCAGGCTCCTTCTAGGCCTTTTGACCTTTGGTCTTTTACATATGTCGATGCACCAAAATGATCTCAAAATGACTTATAAATGGATAGCGTTTACAAATTATCACTGCCTCAGAGTTTAACATTTAACCCTCATGGAGTTTATCCAACATCTTTGGTCAGTGTTAATCTAACTCTAAATGAACACTACCTTAAAAAAAAAAAAAAAAAAAAAAAAAAAAGCAATATTCATTTGAGAACTTCTAAAAAGATTAATATAATTCTGAAATAAGCAGGAAAATGAATTAAGGTTACTTTTAGAAAAACAATTTGTAATAGTAAACCCACAAAACAAGATATGTTTTTCAGCATGGCAATGTGTTTAGTTGAAAGAACACATCCATATGTCAAAACTAGTAACAGGTGAAAGGTCAGAGTCAAAAATTGCTTGACCAGAACATAAAATAAGACTGCAATTAAAACATGATCAATTCTAGTAAAGGTGAACTATTGTACTTTTCTGTCGAGATCATCTAGAAAGAGAGACTTGCTTGTTTAAAGGTTCATTAAAATGATCTTTCATATTTCATTCAATAGGTGAATATGTGAGGAATGCAGCTTCATTTAATCCAGCCACAATTACACCCCAGTGTTAATTTTTTTTTTCACAAATTTTTCTTTTAGTCATTGTTTATGTCTTTTAGTCAAATATTTCAATTGTTAGCCATTTCTCAATAAAGTTTGGTTTTTATCCTGCATTTGCGCTTTTGATGTGTTTTTTCACCCCCATGGTTACAAACCTTTTCTTGCAACTTTTGCAAAATGTCTTTTAAATTTAGTATTTTGTCATGTCATGCATTCATTTTGGTCAGTTTTACTCTGATGACAATTCCACAGTTTTAGTTTGTAAAATAATATCATTTTTAATCTAATGAAAATGTGTCAACTGTAACTGAACTTTAATCAGTATATTAACTCTATTAACTATTAATCAGTATATGGATAGCCTGTAAAGTCCTTGTAGTAGACAGTACTGGTATACAGTTTACTATAAGGCCTTTATGTGGCAGCCTTGAGCAGATTAAAAGATCATTTTTAGCTAAAGGGCCTGAGCTCATGACTGAGCTGGCAATATTTCAAAATGCCATTAGATGGTATTTTATCTGAACTACTGTACCTCTTAAATGTGATCTACACTTTACCAATGTTCTTCAATGCAACTTTTTATCCCAACAACAAAATATATAAAGGCTAACGGTAAACCCCTACAATTATTATTATTATTATTATTATTATTATTATTTTAATTTACATTTTTATAAATATCTACACAAAATGAAATGTAGCTTAGCAACATGTAGCTGAGGAAATCCGAGGAATAAATAAACAAGAAACTATTGGCAGATCATTGCTCTTCTGAAAACAACAAATGTTCCAGAACCTTCTCACAATTAGCGCGAAGAGACAAAAAAGAATTTCCGTTCACAGAATAACAGAAAAGAGAAAAGAGAAGAGAAAGTCTGTGGTTTTGCAAGGAGTTGGCACTTATGCCGAACCGTCAACTAAAGATGTTAGTTATGCAGACCAAACAATTCAAGTCTGCAAACTCTCACTAGTTTGTCAACCTTTCCCATTGGGCAATGTAGCAAGTCACAGACACATTTGTCGATTTCTGGAACACCTCTGATTCGCCACTGCAATCCTTTAGCTAAAGCAAAGAAAGTGTATACACAATATAAATTGAACTTTGTGAGTTTTGTACTTTTATTGATTTGTGTTGAGAAGTTCTTTGTTTTGCAACATTGAAACTGTTATTTTTTTTACATAATTTTATGATAAAAGCACAGTACCAGTCATCATGACATTAACTACTATGCATTTCCAGATTTTTTTTTTCAGCACACACATAGACCAGACAACTAGTATGTATTGACAACATTTTTTGTTTGGGTGTTGATTTCAATTTTCAACAGTCTTATATTTATATAAATGGATTCATGAACTCTAGATGAGACTTTAATGTTGAAAAGTTGCACTCTTTGTGCAGCAGAATCAAATTACGACCAGAGTTATGAAATAAGTTACTACATTGAGAACCTTCATATGTAAGAATATTCATAAAGAATCTGTGATGTTGACTAGATATTTTTTTTTTATCGTAATCCGTCATGTTTATAAACTCCACAGTACAGTTTGGTGCAAAATCTTCTCTCAGTTTGCAAAATGGCAAATTAAATAGGCCATTGAAGCCAGGGTGTTTTTATGCACTGTAAAAATACTTTTTCAAGTTGTAAATAGCGATTGTAACTTGAAAAAGAAAATATTTTAAATTGTAAATGTTATGAGGGATTAATAATAGAATTTAACACAAATATCCCCAATTTAATTTTATCATTATAAATCTATGAAACTTATTGTCTTCTCATTACATCAAAAACAGGGTTCACAGAGAAGTGTTCAATAAAATTTATAAAAATTATTTTTTTAATGATGAAAAAAGCTTGTTTTATCAAAAGCAATACATCTGGTATTAAAGCAAGGTTGCTTTTCAATGACCCCACTTTTTGTCAAAACTGCCAGACATTCATTAAAATGCAATACAATCAAGGGCAGATGTCGCTCTATACTCTAATTCTTGTGCCACAGTCCATCTCTGCAGAGTGCTTCAGTGTCAGACAGGCTCTGGTAAGCTGTATAGTTGAATTTTAAAAAAGGCACAAAATATACATTAATAATACATTTTCACAAAATGTTCTGCTTCATTTTACTTTTAAATAAGATTTGGATGAAGAGTAAAAATTCCTTTTTTTGGTTAAAATTTATTTATGCTAACAATGTACTAGGTTGTTATTTATGTATTTATTTATTTATTTATTTTGCAGGAAATGCATGGACTACTAAAACAGTACACTGAATGAAATGTCAATCATTTTGAATGCAATTGACAAAATTGTATGTTTTAAGCAAACATTCAAATTCAGAAGGAGATTTCGAGAGTCGTCAGGGAAGTATAAACATTTTGTTTAATATATTCAGTTTAACAACAGAGTGCCCTTGGCAAGTGAGATCTGCCCTGCCATCATTAATAGCACATGTAGGTCGTGGTTGTAAGTCTTCCTGAACACAGACGCACACTTACGTATTTGCCAAGTGCACACAAGACAGCAGTAGCAACCAATTGCATCCAGTGTGGTTTGAGTTTTTGAACTTCCTCTACATTTATTTTACACCCAGTCTGTGTAGTGTAACACTAAGTGTCTAAAAGACATTCATAGCAAAACAGAAGTGCATTAACGTGTCCTTTGCCTGACAAAAATGTCACAATTCGTTGGTCACAATCTACATTGTGTTTATCACCACAGAAGCGTTTTCAGGTAAGCTACGTGATGTTTTATTTTTTGTCAAATATTGTGCAATATCTGATCTTGTTAACTCTAAAAAGTTTGATTTGAAATAAAGTATAACCTAATTATATACAAAGTATAAATGACTGTACAAAATGACAGATACTTGCTTGTTGGATGTTAAACATTTGTCTTATATTTTATACATTAGGTGAACATGAGACGAAAGCAGTGGGTGAAACAGTGTCTTTTGGTCCAACCAACATGTATCCTTTAGTCACCAGCATTATATGGAAACAAAGAAGCACCAGTGGAATTGTTGTCAAGGCGATTGAATGGGATGATGATGGTATTAACATCCTGAATCAGAGATTCAAAGGCATCACAACTCTTGATGAGAAAACTGGACAAATCACTATAACTGATTTAACTGTCGAACATACTGGAGTGTATACCATTGACATCAACAGTAAAGAACAGGAACAAAGATTCTACTTGGAAGTGCTGGGTGAGAGGATATTGATTATTATATTGATTAATATTAATTGTTAATGCATTAAAAGTAAGGTGTTTTTTTAAGTCTAAGTTATGATTTGTATTAAAATACTATTATATTACAGTCTGATGCCATCATTGAAGTTTTTCATTGTTTCTTTCACAGCACTTGTCCCCAAACCTGTGATACAAATAGATAGGAGTGATGAAACTTTTTGCATGCTATTGTAGTTTTTTTTTTTTTTTTAGTGTTTGATTTCATTTTGCTTTCTCAGTTGACTGGAAGTTCATAAGTTTTTTCATTGTTTCTTTCACAGAGTGAGTCCCCGAACCTGTGATAAATATAGAGAAGAGCAGTAATCCTGATGTTGTGTATTTAAGATGTGGCTACAGTGAAACGATCATCTGGAGGAATTCTGCTGGAGTAAAACTGGAGGGCAAGATGAACCATCAGCCAGGAGAATTTATCGTAGTTGAAAACACAAGAAATCCCAAAAACTTCTACACATGTACACTCAAGAATGCCGTGAGTGAGAAGACCAGTTATCCGGTCTATGAGAAAGATCTGTTTGAAGGTAAGACAGCGATTTACTTCAACATCACTTGCTACAGAGGCGATTATTTTCTCTTTTCTCTTCAGAAGTTGTTACATTCAACAAGTATTCATATTTACACTTAAAAATACAGTGAAGTGAATGAGTCTGTTACATCGCTGTGCGGGAAAAAAGTCTTCATTTAGTTTTACTTCATCCATTCAGAGGTGGATTTGCTGGTGTGTTTTGGACCATTGTCCTGCTGCTTTTCACAACGGGCCACGTGGGTTTGGATTTTGTTTTCCCTTCATAAAAAAACAAAAAACCTTCATTTAAAAACTGCATGTTGTGTTTACTTGTGTTATCTTTGCACAAAAACCATTTAACAGTCACAAAAGGAAGTTTTCATGTTATCTTGCAATTCATTTTGAAATCGGAAATCTTAACTGGCTCTTTTCCACACAAAGATCAGATGAAAAAGAGTCATTTTGGAAGCAGATAAATACATTTTGAGCAAAGATGAAGACAAACATTTTTTGCATTTATCTTTGGTAAATAATTGTACATTCAGTTGGTACATTGGTCAACTCTTACTAATGTCTCAAAATATCAATATTTTTTAACAAACATTTCAGAATGTTTTTGTGTTGTGCTAATTAGCTCTAAACACCAAATCACAAAGTAACGCACACAATCACTAATAAGTGTTTATGTACTGTATCTATACCTAACCTAACAATTAAAAAAAAATTCATAACATTACGGACATTGATTATATATGTGTAGATTTAGAAATCATTGAGTAATTGGTTCATAAATCCACTTGGGAGAAATGATGTGTCATGGCTTGTCATTAGCAAACAATGATCATCATTATCTATCTATCTATCTATCTATCTATCTATCTATCTATCTATCTATCTATCTATCGCAGTGTTTTTCAATGCATATTGTATGCAGTATTTTTTGTTAAATAAACAAAATCACTGGTAAATAAAACACACCTTAGTATCAATATTTTTTATTTGAGTATCAATACTTTTGATACTCGCATCAGTATTGATATATCACAATTCTGATCATTTAAATGTGAATTAGCTTTGTTTTATAAATGTAACATTTTCTTTTCAGCTGATTTATTTGTCATCTGGGTTGCCATTGTTTCAATCAGCATGGTTTTTACAATCATTTTCCTGGTTAAACCGCCTTGTTATGGTAAGACTACTATGTGTTTTGTCTTTTAAAACATTTTTAAAAAAAAAATCATCTGTGCTTATCATTTGCTTAAAACTCAACAAATATTTTCCAAATGGTCACATATTTCTGAATACCACAATGGAACCAGACCTAAATGGGATTTTGCTGAATAGTGTAAAATGCCTAAATTAAGCTATTGGTTGATGTTATCCAGTAGCCTGAGTGAAGTCAGCAGAAAAGCCCACCTTCTTGGCAGAGGCTATTACACCACAAACTCCATTTTTGGATTGCGGCAGTCAGCACTACAAAAGACGATTACCTAAATGCTACATATGTTTATTAAATTGTAGTAAACATATTTTAACCATGTGTAAAAAATATAATGTAATAAGTTGCAATTAAGGCATATTAAATGTTAAAGTGCATTTCAAATATACAGTTAAGGTGGTATCATTACATATTTTACTCTGTAAGTTTAATAAATGTAGTCATTCAAAAATAAACTTTAGAAGTATCGGATTGGTATCGATATCAATGATACTGGCATTAAAAGTAAACTCGCCCATCCCTACTCGTTTATAATAGGTTTTATTGTTTGTCTCGTCGCGCCGAGAAACAGCATGGTAACATTTTCATCACACGCTTGAGGTATTTGGCCAAACACAACAGAGGTTTCCATTAACAATGTGTTTTGTAAAAATCAAAGCGTTTCAGAAAGGCGGGGCAGAGAAGAGCAACAATAATGTACAGTATGTGGAAAATAATATCGTTTTTGAACCTCAAACTGCATAAACACATTGCATTACAACAAATACTCTTTTTAGCATATCATATGACCTCTTTAATATGCAAGTACAGTTAACTGATCATCTGGAAGAATTCTGCTGGAGAAATACTGAAGGGCCTGAAGAACCATCTGAAAGGAGAGTTCATCACAGTTGAAAAAACAGAAAATCCAGAAAACTTCTACACATGTACACTCAAGAACACAGCGATTGAGCAGACCAGCGATCTAGTCTATGAGAAAGATGAAGGTAAGACAGCGATTTACTTCAACATCATTTGCTAACGAGGAAAAGCACTGAGTCAGATTATTTTCTCTTTTATCTTCAGAAGTTGTAGTTAAATTGATCAAGTATTCATATTCACACTTAAAAATATCTGAATACCATTGCATTGGAATGAAGTATTAAAATATCAATGCAAGTGTCATTTATTAGAAGACAGAAGGATAGCACAAACACCATTTAACAGTCACAAATGGAAGTTTTCAGATTGTTTTGCAATTATTTTGAAACTTAAAATCTTAACTGGCTCTTTTCCACATAAAGATGTATTTTTTTCTAGTATATTTGTGCCGGACCTTGACACTGAACATTTGCCATTAACACAAGACAGCTGAAATAAATGCTGGTCAACCACATATTTATGGTTTCTATTTTTGAGCTTCCTCTGTATCTAAGGTGTTTGTAAGACATTAACAAGTTTAATTTTAAATCTATCTATCTATCTATCTATCTATCTATCTATCTATCTATCTATCTATCTATCTATCTATCTATCTATCTATCTATCTATCTATCTATCTATCTATCTATCTATCTATCTATCTATCTATCTTTAAATGTGTGTGGGTATTGTTTTACAAACATAAAATTTCTTTTCAGATGATTTATGAGGATTTGTCATCTGGATTGCCATTGCTTTCATCAGCATGGTTTTTCTCATTCTTTTCCTAGTTATACCGCATTATACCATAAGACTGCTGTTGTGTTTAGTCTTTTAAAACATTTAAAACATTTTTTTTTAACTTGTGCTTATCATTTGCTTAACTAAAAAAAAAAAAAAAAAAAAACATTTAAAAAACTTAAGGTAAGTTGCCATTTGCAAACCATTTTACTTTTTATATTGTCACATAATTTGAATTATGATTGGTTTGTTAAACAAAAAAATACCACAATAAAGCCAGACCTAAATGTGATTTTGCTAAAATAATAAATTAAATTAAAATGCCTTAATTATGCTATTGGTCAACATTATCCAGTATGCAGACATCATCAGAAAAGGAAAGAGCATTTTGATTATGAAGATAAACATTTTTTAGAATAACACACTTTCTGTCTGTTACATGACATAACATAGCCTATAACTTGAACCAGAGAGGGACAATTGCATAAGGTTAAACACTGAAAGCAATTTTTGAATGATATTTTGTTTTTTATGCCCATCAAAGACAGCGTAAGAATTGTAATTGACCAGAAAAATTAGTAGTGTAAAGAGCCATTATGTCTGTTGTAATTCTGTTTGTGGCTACAGGGTGGAGTGTGGGCCTTGATGGGTATATAGTTAGGCAAAGAGTAAGAGAAGTCAGATAATTAGAGGAAAGCACAACATTTTTTGACTGTGTCCGGAGGTGAATATGTTGGAGGCATTTGATGAAATTTTATGTGCATTTGTGCAGCAGAACTGTGGGTTAAAATAGACATGAACTGTGTGATAAATAAAACCTGATAAGCCGTATTTGGAGGACGACTTTATTTTGGGGATCTCACGTGTCAGAAACTACCCTAAAACACCTCAAATGACAAAATGGTCATTTGTGTCACTAAGTTGTGGGTTCTTATTCAAAAATATTTGTGAATTTAAAACCCTTATGCGGTCTTCGTTTTGGAATCACACTCATGGTCTTAGGCAACAAAACTTAAATTGTGTAACAAATTAATAGTTAAAAAAAAAAAAACGAAAAAATGTTTTCCCTGTTTATTAATGTTTTTACTCCACATTTGTGTAGTTTTCGCTGTTTTTATGCTATTTTTGAAATATATATAAATTATTAAATAAATATATATTTTTAATAGGTTTATATGCAAAAACAGCTTTTTATGTAAAATTCACTTTATAAAATACCCACATTTTAAACTTTCATTCATGGGGATAACATGGATAATTTGATATGGTTTAGTGTAAGATTTTTGCTCATTTTTTTTGGAAAATGTAGTTTTAAAAGTAAAAAAATATATAATTTTTACCACTAGATGGCTGCATAGCACTACTATGAACTAATTGCTATTTGACCAACAAAAAAATATCTTTTCACAAGTTTTTTTTTTCAGTTGAGTTCATATCTACATATTATGAAATCACAATTATTACAATAAAAAATACTTTTTTGACAAAGTTAAGCATTTTTGTACTGAAACAAAACCAGTTCTATTACATATTGAGTAGCAGTACACAACATGAACATAAGACATCAACATCTTTTTTTTTTTTTGACAAATTATAAGAGAGCAGTTTTTATGGTGTCCAAATGTAGTCCTGTGTGTTTCATGATATGTAGATATGAACTCAACTGAAAAAATCTTTCAGGTGGTCAAATAGCAAAAAGCATATTGTGGAGCTCTGCAGCCACCTACTGGTAAAAGTATTTTTTTTTTACATTTAAAACTGGATTTTCCAAAAGATGGGCACAAATCTTACACTAAATCATGTGAAATTATCCATGTTATTCCTATGAATGAAAGCTAGACATGTGGGTTTTTTATGAAAGGGAATTTTACAAAAAAAAGCTGTTTTTTTGTAAAAACCTATAAAAAATATTTATTTATTAATTTATATATATTTAAAAAAATATCCTAAATCCTCCAAATACTGCACACATGAGGAGTAAAAACATTAATAAACAGGAAAATAACATTTTTTTTTTTTTTTTTTACTATTATTTTATAACAAAAATTTCATTTTGTTGCCTGGGGTCTCCAGAGACCCCAAAGACCACGAACGTGAGTATTTTTTTTCACACTAACATAAAATCAAGCTATCATTCCAATTTAATTTTTTATTTGTAGATCAAGATAGTGTTGTTGACTGATGTACAAAGTCTCATACCATTTGGACAAAGGGAACATTTTTTATTTTATTTTATTGAATGCCATTCGGGGTCCAGAAATCCCCCGAAGACTGCATAAGGATTAACAATAGGCCTATACCAAACGCGGGAGTTAGAGAGAAAACAAATGTTAATAGATATTAGGTACATAACTCATTCAAAAAAATAAGTACAATTGTCTACACTATTACAAGGGTAGGATTTAAATGTGACTTATTTTATTTAGTTTGTTAAAAAATATTTGTGTGGAAGAGACCAAACGAGATTCCAATTAACATTGTACAAAGACATCCATTTAAAAGAAGAAGCTGGAATAGATTTTCTGTTGATATGATTTTGGACAAAGCTTATTTAAATTGACCTCAACGATCAAAATCCCTTCAGGTAGAATTGTTATATAGAAATAAGATTTAGGTTTGCTCTCCTTTCAAAATGACCACTAGGAATGACATTTAATGCAGTGTTATATTCTTTTAACAAATATCCAAAACCAGGGCCTGTATTCACAAAATATCTTAAGGCTAAAAGTAGCTCATAACTTGCCAATTTAGGAGAAAAACGTAAAAATAGTGGACGTGTCAGTCCTAAATTTAGGACTCCTTAATTTTTGTTCTAAAAGTATTCCACAAAGCATTTTATCACTAAAACTATCTCCTAAACCTGTGAAATGTTATGAGAAGTGAAGAGGACTCTTGAGTAAGACCAAATCCTAAAAACTATCCTAATGGCTGTTGCTGGCAATCTGCCTCGGAACTTAAACATTTTTAGAAACACTCTGTATTTATTTGCACAAAAGTTTTTTCCCACACAATTTTTTTTTTTGGTTTTGGAGGTTGTTCCAACTCCAAATTTTCCTTTGATTATATTCTTGTTTTCATTAACAAGTTGGGCAAGAAGTAACAGCTGTTCTTGCGTCCAGTTTGGTTTTTGTTTAAGTTTGCGTATGATTATTCTATTCTGATATTAATGAGGCTGTTTATATGCATATCAGCTAATTGTTTATGAGAAGCACACAAGTAATAGGCTGATAATCAGCTGAACATATACTTGTTTCATTTGTGACACTTAGCCTGCATTTTAAAATCTTGATGGCAAATTAAAAAAAAAAAAAAAAACTTTATTTGAATATGGCAACTTAATAGCATGCTCTACAGTATTTCTATGAACAAATCTCTGACAGAGACTCCTCCCCTATTAGCCAATCACTGTGTGCATAGTTAATAAGCATGCTGACATCATCCATAGCAACAAGGTCAACCCCGCCCTTATTCTTAGCTTAAGACTTCTCTTTATTCCTTAGTAAAAGTTAGTCTCAGCAGCTTTGGGAATAGGTTTTAAGAGAAAACTCTTAGCTAAAAACATTTACTGCTATTTAGGAGAACTTTTAGTGCTAAGATATAATGTTTTGTGATTACGAGCTCAGATTTCCTGGAAGATTCTGCAAAGGAATATACAGTTGCTGACCATTGTCATCTATCAACTGCTTAACAAAGTATGTTACTTAAATACCATCTCTCAAAAAATAAAATTGCATTTTTGTAAACAATATTCTGATTGTTCCAAATAAAACAACGTTACTAGTCTGTAGTTTTGCTAATTCAATGGGTAGCCTAATTTACCAACGGGCACTGTAACAAAAATTCAATAGGTCTAAAAATAGATAAGAAAATGTTAAAATTTTAATGAATCTTTTCTAACCAATTTACTTTTAATACATGGTTAAAGAGGGTAAAGTCAACAACTTCAAGACCTCCATCACTGATTTTATTTCTTAGAACCTCCTTTTTATCTTTGTGCGATTTTTTCCAAATGAAAATATGTAACAGTTCATCCGAGTAGCCTAGACGTGATTCTCTTACGAGAGGTCTCTCGTACTGCGTAAGTATCTTACACTTGGGGAAAATCCTTTCCGCGAGAGATATTGAAGCCAAAAAATTATCCTTAATTTTGTATTCATGTAAAACGCGTTGCCGCAGTGTGCAGACATAGGCGAGGCGGCTTGCGTGCCTATTGGCTGCTCTGCTGCAACTGCAGCACCTATCGAGTGAGGCTTGGCGCGGTGCCAGCTCCACTGAGGGCATTTCGCGCCTAATACGTCATCTCCCGCCCAAAGTGGCGTGATCCAAGCCGATAAATATCGCTCGAAGGTAGCTACACACTGTTTTTTTCATCCTTCACGCGACGCCTTCGCATCGCTGGAGCTGGAGAAGAAGCCGCCGTCGACTGGAAGTACATCAGCGGGACGAGTCTGAAGCTGCTGGCTACGCCGCCTTCCTGCCTTCCTGCTGCGCTTTCCGGCGACTATATCCTTTACTAAGCTATTTACTCTAAAAGAGCTAGCGTCTTTTTAAAGATGCCATCCTGCGACTCGTGCGGAGTCGCACTCAGTGACGGGGACCGCCACGCCGTGTGCGTTTCCTGCCTGGGGGAGAAGCATGCTGCGATGGCGCTCGCCGAGGGAGGTTGCCCTCATTGCGAGTCACTGGCCATGGCGAATCTGAGGACTCGCTTGGCCTTCTTCTCGCAGCCCGCTACTATGCCTGCTGCGGCGCCGCGCCGTAAAAAGCGCCGTGCCCAGATGCTACCGGAATCATCCTCCAGCCGTCAAAGCTCGCCGGTGCGCCTGCTAGCTTCACCTACACTCACCTTCTCAGTGCCGGATTTGGAGCAGCCGCTGTCAGCCGCTGCGCCCGCCGACGTCGCTGTCGAGGAGAGTGGGATGGAGGAGGAGGAGGACTCTTGCTCGCTGGCAGCGTCAGGCAGCGAGGACTGGGCGAGCTCTGCGGACATCGCCCCCCCTGCCCGCACCCCACCCAGCGCGAGAGCCTCTATTGAGTCAGAGCTCATGAGGATTTTAACTCAAGCCACGGCTGGATGGCCGGTTCTTGCCGAAAGGAGAACGGACGTCACAAGCGAAACCGGCCCCTTTCCTTCCGGAGCTTCACCAGGAGCTCGCAAAGTCTTGGAGTGCCCCCTACTCAGCGAGAGTGCGCCCATCCTCCTCCCCGGCGTTCTCTGTAGTGGACGTCGCCGAGAGTAGAGGTTACCTAGCGATACCTCCGGTGGAAGAAGCGATCGCGGCCCACTTATGCCCGCCCTCAGCTGGACGGCGTGCTAAGCCGGCGCTGCCGTCTAAGGCCTGCAGACAGACGTCGAGTCTGCTACACCGAGCTTTCGCCGCGGCGGGACAGGCCGCCTCAGCGCTGCACACCATGGCCACGCTGCAGATCTTCCAGGCAGACCTTCTCCAAAAGCTGGATGAGGAAGGCCCTGACACAATCTGCTTACCGGATTTGAGGAGCGCCACGGACCTCGCACTCCGTGCCACCAAATCGGCAGCTCAGGCCATAGGACGCAACATGGCGGCGCTGACGGTTGCAGAAAGGCACTTGTGGCTCACGCTCTCAGAGATGGCGGAGTCCGAGCGCACAGCTTTTCTTGATGCGCCGTTTTCCACAGCTGGTCTGTTCGGCACATCGTTGAAGGACTTCACTGAGCGGTTTGCAGAAGTTCAGAAGACCTCTCAGGCGATGAAGCACTTCCTGCCGAAGCGGTCTAGCTCTACCGGTCGCCCAAAGCCGCCAGCGCAGAGCTCCAGACCCCAGCCTCAGCCCGCTGCAGCTGTCTCACAACGCCACCAGGAGCAGGGAGCGAGACCTCGTTCCCGCTCTGCAGGCCGCCGCCACGGAGCGCGCGCTCAGAGACCCAGGGTTGAGCTGAAACCTAACCCCCTGAAGCAGGCCTAGTACAGCTAGGAAAACGCCGGTGCGCGAGTCCCGCGGCTGCCAGACTCCCACCGAAAGTATTCGCTCGCTCAGCTCCAAGAAATGTGGCTGTTCCAGCATCATCCGCAGTCATCAGGCCGGCGCTGCAGCCCTCCTGTCTGCACTCAAAAGCCGTTCTCACGGCTACCCAAATAAATCCTCAAAAGAGTGTATTTTCGGGTGTTCCGGCCACAGCCGAAGGTGTTTTGTGTGTAGCACGCATGCCCACTGTCCAGTGCCCATCACTACACACAAGCACATCCTGTCATACAAACCCCGCGCACATAAAGTCGACCCAAATCGACTGCGCTTCACATGTGATATATGTGCCCACACTAAAGTGCCCACACATATCATATCAGGCAGGTCTTACGGTTTCTGTAAAAACGAAACCGGACGACGCCCCGTCTACGTGGCTAAAAGCTGCATTGAGTGTGTTAAATGTGCCCGTTACCACGCAACCACATATACACACAAAGATAGCAGTCCCCGCGGTCAGCGTACCCCGAGCCTCGCATGTCACAGACACTTGTGCGTCAAAACGCACCGAAGCGGCCCCGTTATTAACAGATCGGAGCGCGCTTCGCACACACCCCCTTGCATTATATGCAAATGCATGGGAAAAGCTCCTGGGGGTTTCACAATGGGTGCTGGACTTCATAAAAAGAGGCTATTCGCTCCAGTTTCGACGGCGCCCTCACCGTTACACGGTGGCCTCAGCATCATCAGTTCTACAGTTAGGGATGCTCTGCATGCGCCCACTGCAGTTCTGGCTGAGAGCGCGAGTGCCGCGCCGAGCGTGGGCGTCCAGTCGACTCCGTCTCACGATCAATCAGAGATGCGTTACAGCCCTGATGCCGTGGAGAGCAGCCGGCTGGTACCAAACAGGTGTCACTCTAGAGAGACCCTCGAAGGTGAAAGTAGTGTCCACGGACGCGTCCACCTCGGGATGGGGAGCGCTGCTAGATGGCAGACCGTCGTTCGGTCAGTGGTCAGAACGTGAGAAATCACTGCATATCAACTGCCTCGAAATGATGGCAGTGGAGAATGCGCTGACATATTTTCTTCCCTTATTGAAGGGAAGTCATGTATTAGTCCGCTCCGACAACATATCGGTAGTGGCTTACATAAATCGCCAGGGCGGTCTCAGGTCCAGAAAACTACATGCACTTGCAGAACGCCTTCTGGTATGGGCTCATCGCAACCTGCGCTCGCTGAGGGCAGCGCACGTGCGGGGGACCCTAAATGTGGGACCAGACAGACTGTCCAGGAACAATGTTCCAGCGGGCGAATGGTCGCTGCACCCTCAAACGGTGCAGCTATTATGGAGGGTATTCGGCAGAGCGGAGATAGATCTATTTGCATCTCAGGACAACGCTCATTGTCTAGAATTATTTTCCAAAGCCAAGGACGCGCTAGCCCATGCGTGGCCCCGCCGTCCTCTTTACGCTTTTCCCCCCGTCTCTCTCCTACCTCAGGTGATAGAGAGGGTGAAGGAGGAGGGGTGTGCAATACTGCTAATAGCGCCGTTTTGGGAAAACCAGCCCTGGTTCCCAGCGCTGATGCAGATGACGAGCATCGCACCGTGGCCAATACCAGTGAGGAGAGACCTCCTCTCGCAGGTGGGCAGCTCGATTTGGCACCCTCACCCCAAGCTGTGGTCCCTTCATGTATGGGTCACCAGGGAATATATGATGAACTCCCCACAGGAGTGATATCAACGATCACACAGGCTAGAGCTCCATCTACTAGACGGCTCTATTCCTCGAAATGGTCGATATTTTCGGACTGGTGCGCAGCCCGCGGATCTTCGCCCACCGACTGTGGAGTGACAGATGTACTTTCCTTCCTACAAGAGCTGCTGGACAAGGGCAGGTCCCCGTCCACGCTCAAAGTTTATGTGGCGGCTATAGCAGCGTTCTCAAGGACAACGCTAGGTCAGTCAATAGGGAGGAACGATTTAATCATCCGCTTCCTTAGAGGAGCTAAGAGATTAAATCCACCCAGACCGCCTTCAGTCCCAACGTGGGACCTTTCTGTGGTGCTGGACGCTATGAAGAGCGGACCAGGCAGCTGATTTAAAATATTTGTCTCTTAAGACTATATTTCTCCTAGCGCTCGCTTCGGTGCACGCACTCTCTGTGGGCGCGACATGTATGGAGTTTGGACCTAATGACTCTAAAGTTATACTCAAACCCAAGCATGGATATGTGCCAAAGTCTATTAACACACCGTTTCGAGCACAGGTCATCGCCCTGTCTGCTCTACCGGTTGTGAATGAAGAGGCTGACGCGAGACTCTTATGTCCAGTTAGAGCGCTAAGAGTCTATGTGTCTCGCACGTCTGCTTTTAGGCAGACAGAACAGCTGTTTGTCTCGTTTTACGGGCATTCTAAAGGAATGGCTGCGTCAAAACAGAGTTTATCCAGATGGATAGTGGATGCTATTGCACTGGCATACGAGTCCAAGGGCATGCGATGCCCGCTGGGTGTCAGAGCACATTCCACGAGGGGCGTGGCCTCGTCGTGGGCTTGGTCGAGTGGGATCAACTTACAAGACATTTGTACGGCGGCGGGCTGGGCCTCTCCGTCTACATTCATAAGATTCTACAACTTGGAGGTTCCCGCCCTACAGGCCAAGTTATTATCGGTCTAGATATTAACAGATATCTAGACCCATTTTCCAAGTTTATCCAGGTCGTTTACCTGCCCGGATACACTAGGAGCCAGTGTTACTAGGGTCCTAAGCCCTTTATACGTTCAAGCACGTTCAAGCACTATATGAACCCCGGGCTACTGCCCTTGGGTCTATGGTATCAGATCCTGGCATGCACGGCGTTTTACATGGGGTCCCCAAGCGTAAGATACTTACGCAGTACGAGAGACCTCTCGTAAGAGAACGTACTCGGTTACTAACGTAACCTCGGTTCTCTCAGAGAGGGAACGAGTACTGCGTATCTTGCCGTGCAAGCGCGTGCTCTGGGCGCTTTTATGATGAAAAAACCAGTGTGTAGCTACCTTTGAGCGATATTTATAGGCTTGGATCACGCCACTTTGGGCGGGAGATGACGTATTAGGCGCGAAATGCCCTCAGTGGAGCTGGCACCGCGCCAAGCCTCACTAGATAGGTGCTGCAGTTGCAGCAGAGCAGCCAATAGGCACGCGAGCCGCCTCGCCTATGTCTGCACACTGCGGCAACGCGTTTTACATGAATACAAAATTAAGGATAATTTTTTGGCTTCAATATCTCTCACGGAAAGGATTTTCCCCAAGCGTAAGATACTTACGCAGTACTCGTTCCCTCTCTGAGAGAACCGAGGTTACGTTAGTAACCGAGTACGTTAGTGTTCCTGCAGGACGCCAAACGGCCACTAGATGGAGACATAAACCGCTGAACTTCAGCTAAATCCTGCAAATATTTTCGGTTTCGATTCGGCTGGAGTTGACTGACTTCCTCTAGCCTCCGTCCTTTTCTGTGGCTTCTGGGGCGTGCTTCTCGAATACTTTTAGGAAAGATCTAACAGGAGAACGTATGAAAGTGCACTTTGTATGAAAATGTTGCCGCTGGGATACTGGACGACCGTATTCTGGGCCGTGTTCATCGCCCAAGGAGCTGTTTCAGGTAACGTTACTTGATATTTCGGCTAACATTTTCGCGATGAAGGTGCGGCGTCCGCGCGTAGCTAACGTTAGCTCAAAGCCGTTTAGTTTTAAAGGATATTAAAATATTGCGTATAATTTACAAATACCAAACAAGTGTGGTGTATTAACGATAATCATATTCACGACAGTCTTTTTTGTGGCCTGGGTTGGTTTAAAGTTATTAGCAACAGGCTAAGGCCTAACGTTACACTGCTAACGCTACAGAAGAGGTGCGGTTTATAGTTCTGTTGGTTACACTTTGGTTATTTCATGATAATAATCTTATTTATGTGTTTTGTTTATTTTTGTACGTTATGTATATGACATATTGTGTTTAAATACAGTACGTTATCGGGACTTTTTGTTGACGTGCTATCCGGAAGCTATTAGTAAGACTAGAAATTTGCTTCTTGAATGTTGACTAACATACTCTCTCATACTTCACTCACTAGGTCAAGCTGAAAAGAAAGTACCTGGTCTTCTTGGTGGTACAGTGTCTTTTGGTCCAACCAACATAAATCCTTCTGTCAGCAGCATTATATGGAAACAAAAAAACAGCAGTGGAATTGTTGTCAAGGCGATTGAATGGGATGATGATGGTATTAACATCCCGAATGAAAGATTCAAAGGCATCACAGCTCTTAATAACAAAACTGGAGAAATCACTATACGTGATTTAAATATCAAACATGCTGGACTTTATACCATTGACATCGACAGTAAAGAGCAGGAACAAAAATTCAAATTGGAACTTTTTCGTGAGTGAATATTAATTGTTGAAATACTTTAAAAGCTGTGCATTAATACATTAACACTGATTAACAGATGATATTACCAGTCAAAAGTTTTTTATTTTTAATGCTTTTTAAATAAGTCTCTTTTGCTCACCAACCCTGCATTTATTTGATGCAAAGTACAGCCAAAACAGTAAAAACCTGAAATGTTTTTACTATTTTAAACAACTCCTTTCTGTTTGAATCTATTTTAAAATGTAATGTGTTATTGTGATTTCAAAGCTGAGTTTTTAGCGTCGTTACTCCAGTCACATTATCCTGAATCATTCTAAAATGCTGATTTGCTGCTCAAGAAACATTTCAGATTATCATCAATGTTGAAAACGGCTGAGTAGATTTTAAGTTTCTCTGATGAATAGAAAGTTGAGAAGAACAGTAATTATCTGGAATAGAAATATTTTGTAACATTATAAATGTCTTTATCATCACTTTTGATTTTAAAGCATCCTTGCTGAATAAAAAAATCATCATAGAATCCTGAAAAAGATGCACTCGGCTGTTTTAAGTATTGAAAATAAATAAATGAAAGAAATAATAAATAAATAAAAATAAATGTTTCTTGGGCAGAAGACTGGAGTAATGTTGCTGAAAATTCAGCTTTGATAAATCAATAAATTACATTTTAAAATAGAACGCAGTTATTTTAAACAGTAAAAATATTTCACAGTATTACATCTTTTAATGAAGAGGTGAGCAGAAGAGACTTCTTTAAAGGAGTAGTTCACTTTCAAATCTTACAGATAATGTACACACCCCCTTGTCGTCCAAGATGTTCATGTCTTTCTTTCATCAGTAGTAAGGAAATGGTGTTTTTTGGGGAAAACATTTTAGGATTTCTTTACATATAATGGACTTCTATGGTGCCCCTGAGTTTGAACTTTCACATGCAGTTTAAATGCAGCTTCAAAGGGCTCTAAATGATCCTAGCCGAGGAAGAAGGCTCTGAACTAGTGAAACGATCTGTGATTTTCTAAAAACAATTACAACTTATATATTTTCTTTTAATCTTAAAGGCTTGTCTTGCCGAGCTAGACAAGACAAGCATTTGAGGTTAAAGACCCTTTTATCCTCGACTGTGGTCAATTAGAGCCCTTTGAAGCGGCATTTTGGAAGTCCATTATATGGAGAGAAATCCTGAAATGTTTTACTCAAACATAATTTCCTTACAACTGAAGAAAGAAAGACATGAACATCATGGATGATAAGGGGGTGATTACATTATCTGTACATTTTTGTTATGAAAGTGAACTATACCTTTAAAACATGAAAAATGTGCTTCTAATATCGTACCATGGTACACCTCTTATTTTAAAGTCTTAGTTTGTATTAGTACCATAGCATTATTATGTCATACCATCATTGTAATGTAACAAGATTTTTATTAGTTAGTTTTTTTCTGTGGACTGAAACGTAATGTTTATTATTGGTTTCTTTCACAGCGGAGGTTCCCAAACCTGAGATAAAAATAGAGAAGATCAGTGTTAACCCTAATGCTGTGTACTTAATATGTGAGTACAGTGAAACGATCATCTGGAAGAATTCTGCTGGAGAAACACTGAAGGGCTCACCCCACAGTCCGAAAGGACAACTTATCACAGTTGAAAAAGGAAAACCAGAAAACTACTACACATGCACACTGGAGAATGCAGTGAGTAGGAAGACCAGTGAGCCGGTCTATGAGCGAGACCTGTTTAAAGGTAAGACAATAATTTACTGCGGCATCAGTAACTGAAATCGCTGAGTGTCAGATTTTCGTTTTTATGTTAAGGTAATGCTCTATTGTGTTTGGAAGTTGTATGTACATTCAACAAGTATTTGGCACCTAAAATTATCTGATTGTAATTGCAATAGAATTACAAAATAAATATCAAAACAAACATCATCCATTTGACAATTTACCAAATGTTACACAAACATAGCACAAAAAGAAGTTGTGATAGATGATCTTGTAATTCATGTCTGATCAAACTGTGTTTTGTTAGATAATTACTTTTTTGATAATTATGAACTGGGAAACACACATTTGTTGGACTAATTTGCAACTTTCATGATTTGATGCATTTATTAGATTTATTTGTTAAAAAAAAAAAAAAAATGTAGGGTGTGACTTGATTTTATCCACCGGAAATTGATTGGATTGTAAAAAGAGGGCATTACATATCAGAATGGGAGTCAATATTGATGACAGGTGAAAAAGGGTCATTTTTTTTGGAAGCAGATAATTACAGTTTGAGCAAAGATGAAGACAAACATTTGCATTTGCATTAGTACTAATGTTTCAAAATATCATCATGAATGTACTTTTTCAGAATGTTTACATTTCGTTCTAATTAATGCTAGACACCAATTTACAAAGTAACTTACAATTAACCTTACAATAAAAAAATAGATTTCATAATGTTGCAGACATTTAATTTGCATCAATTCTCTTTCATGTTATACAATATATTTGACTGTAAATTAATCCAGCTGATGTTAATCAGTGAATCGGTTGAAACATCTATAGATTTTTAAGTATTTTGCTGGCTGGTTATATGATTGTATATAATAAAAGTACTTGTTTCACAATTTATGCAAACAACTCTATTGGCAGTTTAGTCTCTTCTGTTGTCAAAATGAGTATAAAACCTTTTGGCCCATTTGGACTTTTTTGCTAAGACTTTGATAAGACACTATTGAACCAAATCAAATGAGGGAGAAAAAAAAACTATATCATGCATGTTGATTTCTGTGATTGCAAGCTATATGCTATTTTTATATTTCTTATGTTTTTTTCTTCAGAAAGTCAACAAGGGTGGATAATTGTTATTGTCCTTGTTCTTATCCTATTGTTGTTATTGGCTGGCCTCATTGTCATGTATAAATTCTGCACTCCCTTTCATGGTAAGTTTCCTATTCCTATTTTTTTCGGAATGAGTATAAATTACTTTCTTTAAGCTTGAGTTTGAAGATTCCCTTATAATTTTTTTGAATAGGCAGTAGCGGTGTACACCAGTAGCCAAAATATGGGACCAAATTTCCGTCAGAAGTATTGCAGTAACAGATCAAAAAATAATAACCGTAAATAAAAAAATTAAAAAGACGTGTAAAATTATAAAGCACAGAAATGAAAAATAGATGCAAAGTTATTTAGAAAAACGAACAACACGGTCACGGTTAAAAAAATAATGTGCGCAAATTCAAAGTGTAAACCCATTAAAAATTATATTGCACAAGACTGAAACACAAATTCAGCATTTTTCCAGGCCAGACAAAATCAGGTTTTCCACTCTGTTTTTGTGTGTGTGTGTGTGTGTGTGTACCTGGTATTCATCACGTTGTGGGGACCAAATGTCCCCACAAGGATAGGAATACCAGTAGATTTTGACCTTGTGGGGACATTTCTCAGGTCCCCATGAGGAAACAGGCTTATAAATCATGCACAATTAGTTTTTTTGATGAAGTAAAAGTGTGCACAATCTCCTGTGAGGGCTAGGTTTAGGTGTAGGGTAGGTGTAGGGCCATAGAAAGTACGGTTTGTACAGTATAAAAACCATTACGCCTATGGAATGTCCCCATAAAACATGTAAACCCAACGTGTGTGTGTGTGTGTGTGTGTGTGTGTGTGTGTGTGTGTGTGTGTGTGTGTGTGTGTGTGTGTGTGTGTGTGTGTGTGTGTGCTTATGCTCTTTTACCCTTAGCTCACATTCTCACATTTTGCGCTTGCATTTCAAAACTTTACCATCAGATTTTGATGTAAATTAGGGCGTGCTTCAGTGTCACCATTGGTCCACTAGTCTAGATTGACAGCTGCTCTAGCCAATCAGTCAAAGGGGAGATTATGTCACTCCGGTGCGACTCATGACTTCTGTGGCTAAAGCCGGGCACACTGTACGATTTTGGCCACAATTTGGCTGTCTGAGACAAATTCTGAAAATCCTGAAAGATTCCTATAATCCTAAAATCTGTAGTCTTTGATCATTAGTTTGACATGTTCACCGACAGCCTATTAATGGCTGTTGCGATCAAATTTTTTCTCCAACAAAATTCTGTCAGAAAATTTTGCACACAGTCCTGCAGTGTGACATCTCCTACGATGAACGTCTAAGTGCTGTCGTGTTTCAAGACGAGTCATGAGCAGAATTATTGCTAGAGGTATCTGCTATCCACACAGTGGCATAGCAAGTCAGCCCCGGGCCCATATGCAAAAAATAAAAATAATATTTAACATTTTCAAGTCCATTCGTTATTTGTAGCGCTCAAATCTCAGCCTATGAATTCTGCCAATTTTATGATAAAGTACAAATAAGAAATTAGTTTTTACACTTTTTCATTTGTAGTGAGAACACTATATTCACCTCAGATCATGCGGCATGTTTGAACCCTTTCTTCTAAAGCGCATTTCGATATAGTTGCATTGGAAGGCTGCAACTGAAAGCTACTGTGACAGCTTTTAATAATTTTTAAGGGAGTTTGTAAATGAGATATTGATTTAATACCATCATTGAATAAACAAGAAGTTAATATTAAGTGACTTACATTGTCTCACTATAAAACTTGCCTGGTATTTCTCCATTTCGTCATCAAAAATAGTTTGAAACAATGAGCCTCATTAAACATGATTAACATAATAAACATTGTGTTGTTCTGTCCCACCTCCGTAGTACAAATTAATTTTGTTAATACTGATTTTATCTGATTGTTAACTTATTCTTATTCTATTTCTAATTATATATATTTTAAAAAGCTTATACAAAATTATTTTTTAGAAAAAATTGACATAAAAGATGACATACTTTTAATAAAGTTGCCAAAAATGGCATTACAAAGGTAAAAACAAAATTCCCCTGTAAAAAATGTTTCTAAAAATACACCTCTTTATGTGCTCCCTTGACATTATACTTAGAGAACTTATTGCTGTATTGTTTTGAATTCGATTTATTTTTCCTTAAATTTTCTTTGGTTAAAAAGGTCTTAAAATGTCTTTAATTTACCCTCATAAAACCTGCAGAATCACTGTAATGGGCATGAGCACAGAGATGCAAATCTAATTTTGTTTTACTAGGTAACTGATTAGAATGTATTCTGGAATCTTATGAGAACTCTCTGTTGGATTCTCATGCACAATGCTAAATTTTGCTAAGAATTTAAAATGCAATTTATAATTGTCTTCTTTTTTTTTTAATCTACAACAGAATTTGTTTTTAATCACTTGGGAAAAAAACCATGTATAGGAGGTAAGTTTTCGTTTGCTTTGGAGTGATTGTCTTCCATAGAAATTCAGTCATGTGTCAAACCAGCATCCTGATGTAAAATACTTGATATGAACTACCTAATTAACATTCTAATTAACATTTAACATTTTTTTCTCTCGACAGTGGTGTTAGGATATCTGCATTCTGAGAAGAAAGGTTTGTTTTTTGTTTTGTTTTTTTTGTTTATCATTTGCCCCAAGCTCAGCATTTTAAAATATTAAATTTTGAGCATGTTCTAAAAGGGGACCTATTATGCAAAAATCACTTTTATAAGGTGTTTGAACACAGTTGTGTGGCCACTAATTTTTTTTTAGAATCCCAACAAATTGTGAACAGTCTCTCTGAACACGTTTTTCTACATCAGAGTGTAGATTTTCCACTCCTGCTCCACTCCTTGCTCACTGATATCAGAAACCCCACTCCGCCTTCGCTCTGTGTCAAAAAAAAATTCCGAAATATTGTTTGAAATAGAACGATCATGTTCATAACACATATTAAATTAAAAAATACTAAAATAAAATAACAGGAGAGTTTGAAGTGTGCAAAGTTTGTTCCTACCACATACCAAGCTAATAACTTTGTCAGCATTAAAAGAGTATAATTGCTGCTTTATACAGTGCAAAGTTTGTAATGAAAATAAAAATACATTTTCGTCAGTTATTTACCTACGGATCGCTGCATTTCTTACAGATTTCTGCTCATTTGAAATCGGATACCATTACATTTGTTTTAATGCATTATTGACAGAGCGATTGCGTGTGAATAAGTGCTGTACCTGTTTAAATGATGCTTTCACCTGAAAATATTCAGTATCTAGAATGAACAAATGAGTTCTTTGTGAACTATAATTCACTGCTCATCATAGCCTTCACATTATTTCTGATTTGAGTGATCCATCTCTATCAAGCTAGCTAAATATCTTTAACATGTGAATTCATGCTTAATATGCAGTTATATTGTGGACCATGAATTGTACTCATGATGGAGGTGGTGGAGCGCTCTTGGAGCGAGTGAAAACCACGACGCTCCGACTTTTCAAACATCCGCTCCTCCCTCCATTCAAAAATTTTGAGTGCATGAGACCATCCTGTTGTGGTTTTGCTGGCTCTTGAAGCACTGCCCTCTTCTAAAAAGGGGGTTGGGGAGCACCAGCTCATTTGCATTTAAAGGGATAAACACAAAAATGGGCCGTTTTGGGTCAAACCCTAAAAGTGGCAAATTTATCAAGCTATGCAAAATTATCTGTCAGTCATTTTGGGATAAAACTTCACATACACACTCTGGGGACATCGGAGACTTATTTTACATCTTCCAAAAGGTGCATAATAGGTCCCCTTTAAGTAACTGAGCACCATGATTGTGTCAATTAGGCAACCATTTAGTACTCGCTCTGTCTCCGTGAAATCTCGCTAATGAATATATGATCTAATTCTGATTGTTTGACATTTCAGCTGCGTTGAACATGAAATGAGACAATTACAATTTGCCAGGGAATTTTATCTTGTAAATATCCCCCCAAAAAACATGTGCTCTTATTAGTTGTACGCTAGCACATTTACCTTGAAGTCTATTATTACATGCTAAATGTAAATTTTTTTGTAACTAGACTTGATAGATTGTTTATTTTTCTGTTCTGCGCAATGCAATATTTTTTTTTTACAAAGCCTAAAAAGAAAATCATACATATGTTTAAGTTCAGTGTATTAAAATTTGCATGTTATACTGTAAAGTGAGAGAATTTTTTTTTTCTGGGTATGCATTTAGGTCATTACATTTTGTAATTAATGTGGTTTATAAGTAGTAGTAATTTATGGTGTACAATTGTACATGATAGTAATTAACTGTATCTTCTTCCTTTCTCGTAATAATAGAGAATAAAAATCCCGAGGAAGGAGCAGCAAGTACCAAAGGTAAGAAAAAATAAATCTGTCACAAGAAATCTAGAAATATCTAAAACATATTTGCAGTGACTAACTTCATATATTACATAAGCCATTAGTAACTCTGGTACATCAACGAGTCAATCCAGGTGGTTTAAATCAGGCAATGATTGTGGCTAGTTAGTTCCCAACTTTTTATGAAATAATATAAAAAGCGTTGCATTTCACTGCATGCCTAACTGTTTATTATTTGCAGGGTTTCCGCGGGGTCTTAAAAAGTCTTAAAAAGTCTAAAATTTAAAAATCAAAATTTTAGGCCTTAAAAAGTCTTAAATTCGCTGTTCTAGGTCTTAAATAATTTTACACAGGTCTTATTTTTCCGATGTCCATGTAATGCTACCTCTAATGCTCATTTAAATTCTCTTTTTGTTGTTTCCGTGGTGTTGTAGTTCTTTATTTCACTATTCCAAATATAATTTGCTGTATTTAAACTACAAATGAGACCAGCATGCAATAGCCAATCAGCTTTCTGTTACTGGCGCGAGTCTCTCTCGGATTGTACCGCAGAAGTAAAATGGATTTAACTTTTTAGCTATGGGGAAGTGCAAGTTTAGTGATGCTTAGCTTGAAAAAACTGAATATAGGGCTTGGCTAAGGCCAGTTGCTAACAACTAGATTTTTTTCTCCCTCTGTGGAAGTTACTGCGTCTTCAGAATCGCAGTAGCAGAATACAGGTCAAACTACCTTTTTCTGTATATAATGTTATCAATAATAATAATAAATATAGGTCGAGCTAGCTGACCGCCAGCCTTTGAAATACTTTTAAAATGTTTGTTTTTTTACTTGCCCGACCGAACAAATCGCCTGATTAAAACTGAAGTGACAAAAACAACCAGTGAAGCATCCAAAGGCAAAAAAGATTCATATTTTAATACATTAAACGTAAACAGAAATTGATAATGGATAGTGTATTTCTGGTCTATTTGTGACATACTTTAAAACAAATTAATGTAACAGCACTCTAAAGAAACACACTGAGGTAAAAATTTCAAATGTATAGTTTATTTATAACATGATATAGTTCAGTAATATACCAAGTGAGCTTTTTGCTAAAAATTCTCACAATTACAAATGTTACATTAATTTTAGCTCAATAAAAAAGTAGTTAGTCAAGTAGTTACTTACATATTAGACAATATGCAACATTAGCAGAAGCATTCTCCTAGCAACGTTCTGCTATGATTCAGCATTTTGCTCGAAACAGTTGAAATAACTCGCTCATGAAGAGACTTACCGCCACCTGCTGGTAGTTTAGTGTGTTTAAAAGTATGCCTCCACACCCAACATTTCTAATTCATATATTTATAAATCAATAAATGTATTTAAAACATTAATCTCACTTTTAATTTTGCAGTGTAAATTATGTAATCTCACTGCTAACAGCCATTTAGAATTTATTGATAAATTCATAAAATAAATTCCAAAGGTAATGCATACATTTCAAAAGTAAAAAAAAAAAAGGTCTTTATAAAGGTAAATCAAATATGCAGATTTAAGATGTAAAAGCTAATAGAGCACTGATGAAAATATTGCTTCAGATTTTTTTTTTTACATCAGATATTTCTAGTGGTACTTTTATGGGGATATTTTGTGTGGAATAGTATCTGCTGATATGAAAAGTTCACTGTATATCGTAGTAATAAATGTAATTTATGACAGCCATGAAATTGCGTTTACTTTTTACATTAAACACATTAAATATTACATATATGCATGTAATATAATATCTATTTCCATTACAGGTTTCGGTCTTAAATTTCATATAAGGTGGTATTAAAAAGGTCTTAAAAAGTCTTAAATTTCACTTGTTCATATCTGCAGAAACCCTGTATTTGGTTAATTATCAAGGTACTCAGATGAAAGAAGACGATAGTTCACGTAAGATAAAAAGTTGTGTTGGTCTTTAATAGACAAATAAGTACATTATTAATCATTTACAAAGATTAAAAACATCTACTTTTTGAAGTTGTACTGCATGTTCTTAATGCAGTAATAATATCACATTCTGATAGTGATGACAAAGACACTGGAAACCTGGCGTTGACAAATGCACAGTTCATAATATTTTATTCTGCAGGATAAAATATTTTCTCAGTTGTATTTTGTGATACTGTTATTATTAGCTGCCCTTGACACCTTTCTCTTTGTTTGTGGTTGTTTTTATAGAGCCTCTATACGAGAACAAAGTGGACAGTCATGGTGGTGAGTGATTTTTCATCTCAAACCCTAAAAGTGATTTTGGGCTAATATTTCACATACACACACTGGGGACATCGGAGACTTATTTTACATCTTACAAAAGGTGCATAATAAGTCCTCTTTAAATAACTGAGCACCATGATTGTGTCAATTAGGCAGCCATTTAGTACTCGCTCTGTCTCCGTGAAATCTCGCTAATAAATAAATATGATCTAATTCTGATTATTTGACATTTTAACTGTGTTGAACATGAAATGAGACAATCACAATTTGCCAGGGAATTTTATCCTGTAAATATCCCCCCAAAAAACATGTGCTCTTATTATTATTAGTTGTACACTAGCGCCTTTACCTTGCAGTCTATTATTACAAGCTAAATGTTAATTATTTTGTATTAATTTTGTAACTAGACTTGATAGATTGTTTATTTTTCTGTTCTGCGCAATGCAATATTTTTTTACAAAGCCTAAAAAGAAAATCATACATATGTTTAAGTTCAGTGTATTAAAATTTCCATGTTATACTGTAAAGCGAGAGAATTCAAACATTGATTGCTTCTTTTTTTTTCTGGGTATGCATTTAGGTCATTACATTTTGTAATTAATGTGGTTTATAAGTAGTAGTAATTTATGGTGTACAATTGCACATGAAAGTAATTAACTGTATCTTCTTCCTTTCTCGTAATAATAGAGAATAAAAATCCAGAGGAAGGAGCAGCAAGTACCAACGGTAAGAAAAAATAAACCTGTCACAAGAAATCTAGAAATATCTAAAACATATTTGCAGTGACTAACTTCATATATTTCATAAGCCATTAGTAACTCTGGTACATCAACGAGTCAATCCAGGTGGTTTAAATCAGGCAATGATTGTGGCTAGTTAGTTCCCAACTTTTTATGAAATAATATAAAAAGCGTTGCATTTCACTGTATGAATACTGTTTATTATTTGGTTAATTATCAAGGAACTCAGATGAAAGAAGACGATAGTTCACGTAAGATAAAAAGTTTAGTTGGTCTCTAATAGACAAATGATTACATTATTAATCATTTACAAAGATTAAAAACATCTCCTTTTTTAAGTTGTACTGCATGTTCTTAATGCAGTAATAATATCACATTATGATAGTGATGACAAAGACGCTGAAAATGTGGCATTGACAAGTTGACACGCACAGTTGTTTATTCTGCAGGTTAAAATATTTCCTCAGTTAATGATGCATTTTATAATACTGTTAATATAAGCTGCCCTTGACACCTTTCTGTTTGTTTATGGTTGTTTTTATAGAGCTTCTAAATGCGGTGAAAGCGGACAGTGATGGTGGCAGTAAAGACGATAAATTGTAGTGATTGGTAAGATAATTGCTCATCAATAAGTGTCTGGACTAATAGGGCCTGATTTCTCTTATTCATAATTACAGTTGAGCGTACATATTGTATACATGTTTAAGATTTCAGTATTAAGATCAAAATCAATCTCTTTTCTTTTCATATCAGCATGTTGTTCAATAGTTTGTTCCTGTTTTTGATTCTCTAAATACAAATTCCTCTTGTTTATTTAACTTTCTAGAATATAACAGCAGATTGTAACAGTTTGGTGGATTGACTAAAACTGCTGCTGAACTGCTGAGGACTTTTCATCATATCACTTTTCGCAAGGACAGTCTTTCTCTTCAGACAAGAGTGGTAAACTTTGTATGAATGTGTTTTTTTTTTTTTTTTTTTTTGAGAACTTGTTGTGAACTTTTCAATGTAATTTGTTCATGAATCATCCCTTAGTTAAACTGCTGCTCTGTGTTCACTGCGGGGAATTCAGTTTTTCAAACTATCCACACTGCACATTTGCATATCATAATCGTCTCATTTGTGATGTTTTTGGCAATCTTTGTTATCTGATGATTTAGTGATGATAGTCTTAGAGTGGCATCATGACTTAGAAGTGTCTTTCAGAAGCATGCTGGTGGTATGACAAAAGCTTACCGAAATGTACCAGCTTCCTTCTTGGACCTGCAATGACATTGGTGCCCACCAGAAAGAGACCGTTGTGCAAACAGGAGATTTGCCTTGACAGCAGCCACTTCATACCTGATTTGAGAGCAGCAGTCACGGCCGTACTACTAAATGATTGTGGTTGTGCAAAAAAATGTAATGTTGTCTGCCTGTGTGAACATAGCCAAAGATCAGCACGGGTGATGTGAGATATGATTCTCACAACTGTTTGCTAGCACAGCTGTTAACTAGATATTTTGCATTAATGCAAGACTCAGCAATGACTTGAGACGGTCAGCACAAGTCAGAAGTAGTGCAAGTATGTCTAGGTCTTCAGTTCTTCTGGTGTGGATAGTATCTTCAATTATTGTGGTTTGTTTTTTAGCTTTGCAGAGTAGGTGGTTTATCTGTAAAATAAAGGGTCGATTTTATTTACACTGAGTGTAAAAAGGTGCATGTACTGTTAGCAACTAATAGCACTTAGTTATTAGTGTTAATATGCTGTTTGTTATAAAGATAAATTAGCGTTGATGGGTGGAATTAGTAAAAATAATTTGTGTGTTTCCACTCAGTGTAAATAGACAGTGCCTTAATAAAATTTTGATTTAGATTTTGACGTCAGTTGGTAGGGGAACCTGATCTTTGCAACTGAGAAATAAAATGCTAGTCAGGATAGTTATTCTCTAAACTGTTGACTATCAGCAAAGTGTGTTATTTTTATTTTCATCGATGTGAAATCTGAGAAATATTAGCATACAGTGCAAGACCTTGCATTATATTTTTAAACTCGTTCTTACTTATGCTTCCAGACTATAACAATTCATTTTGTGCTTCTTAAACAAAATCTGTCATCTGTGTTAGCCAGAAACATGAGTCATCTGGCCTGAATGCTATTCAGATGAATTCTGAATATAATATTTGAGAGCATTTTAAAGCATTTTCTTATGAATACCATACATTTCTTGAATTTCTGATTAATTGAACATATATATCAAAGAAAAACAGGAAAGGTCATTTTAGGTCATTTGTTGTAGGTTGTGCAATGTGCAATTACTGTGTTCATTTGGAAACATTAGTTTTTTTTTTTATGTAATTGTAAAACAAACAAAAAAATAATTATATTTGCTTCAATGTCTGTAGTATTTTGTGTGCTTCATTCTGGAGTTTTAAGCACATTCAGAGCCATGTCTTTGGAATGATAATCAATTTCCCCATTTCAAGGCCTCAGCTTCTTTAAGCCAAATAAGAAACTCCCTGATAGCTTGGACTTTTCCCGTAGTGTTAAGGGTGCGGTTTTGATTCACTCATAGCTCACTAATGTTGTCATTTGTTTCATTTTTGATTTTGTTTAATATGCTTTTGTATTGTATAACCAGTACTATCTAGTACTATTTTGTCTATTATGTTATTTGCAATATAAATGTAAAAATATTCTGCTTTCTTTTATTATTTTTTTTTAATATTGAGGCAAACAATACTACAATATCACAAAATCACTTTCTCTGGGGTCACATTACTAACCTTTTATTTACCAGAATCTGAAAGTGCCCCAATAATTGATCATATTGGCCCTGAGCAGCTCAGTTTGAAGGATGGAAATATCTCATACGAGAGGGTGTAGACTTCCTGTTTGTGGTTTGGATGTATAAAAAGGTGAATGTATAAAAATGGAGTGAAGTTGATCTCTGAATGGTGTTAAATTTATTTTGCTGTGTGTTTCTTTCTTCAAAAAAGGAACCGCAGAGAAACACTAACCCAGCAACTGTTGCTTAAATATAGGGATTCAAATAGAATTAAGGAAGTTCTTAGGGCACCGTGCTGTATCGTGACAATGAACATGAACATGTACGTGAACTGCTGGAAACTGCCTCTGCTCTCAGTGTCCTTTTGATCATAAAGATGGCTTGCAACACATTGTATTCTGCTTTGACAATTTTGTTTAGTTTAAGTTATTTTACTATATTCATGCAATGTATTTAAAAAAGAGGTAAATGCTTTTGCCATTGTTTTAAAATGGGTTTTTGCTAATGTAAATTCCTGTTCAGCCAGGTCATCTTAATTATGTATTCAATTATTGCAATGTCTGACAAATATTAAATACCAAATTGTTTAAATAAATTTTTAGAAATGGTGGCAAAAGCAATTCGTCGTTGCATGTTTTATTTGAATGGTTTATTGTTGTGTGTGTGTCTCTTCATTACATTTTTATTTTATTACACGGAAATGAAAATTCTGTTATTTATCATGCATTTCCAAATCTGTGACTTTTCTTCTAAAAGACAAGCATGTATTTTGAGAAATGTCTGTTCTGTTTTCATAAAGTAGGTCAGTTGTCATTTTTCAAGTCTTACAGGTTTAAAACAACACCAGAGTGAGTTAATAATTGGGGAACTAATCAAGTTTTCTAATTCTAATTTTCGATTTCTAATCAAGTATAATAACATTGGCTTCATTTTGGTCATTTGGACATCTTATGCACTTAATAAATCTACTAACAAGTAACTCCTTTAAACATGCATATTACAGTAGACTAATACTGAGACATGTGCCTTGATGTTTATTAAGCTGAAAAAAAAAGCTTAATTTTTGTAAATAAAGCTGTAGAGATTGTAACAGCGGTGTTTAATTTATATTACATGCATGAATTCAAATAAATCTGACAAAGTTACTTTATAGTGTCCATCTGTTTACAATAAACAACATGATGCTTTAAAAATTTGAATAAAGGGTTTGGCTTGTGTCCGGAAGAAGCGTCCCCTGGAGGACGAACCATTAAATGCGCACAGGAAACTAAATCTGATGCTTAAAGGCTCTGCTTCCTGCTATTCATTAAAAAAAGACTCTCCTGTTTCAATCAGTGTTGCATGGTCTTTTTCAGTGTGTTACTCATATGTTTTAGTAACTTTTACTAAAGAAATACAAAAGTGAGTCACATAACTGGTTTATTTCAACTAAGCTGCTACTAGAAGTGACCATGCATCACTTCAATTTTGGAAAAATAAAAATTCCTTGTGTACAAACTTCTTAGCAACCTAAAATTCAACTTAGCTGCTTTAAAATTGGTTAGGTCGGATTGTGTGTACTTTAAATCATGAAAGTAATGTTAACCAGTGACCTTATTTTACTCATAAATCTAAACCAGCAATTCAGTCGTTCCTGAGGGAAGCCATGGCTTGAAATGTGAAATCTCCAGTTCAGTTTTATGTTTTAGGTGACATAAAGGTGAGATGATAGAATTTAATTTGGTGAACTGTCTTATCCCACTGCTCATTTGTCTTTTGACACTCAAAAAAACAAACAAACTGTATTATTTTAGAAAATGCATTGGGCTTTGTGATTAAAAAAGTGAGCTTGATCAATCGACAGATGTTGACCAAAAGTGTAGAAACTAAATAAATGTGTAATTGTGGTCACCACCTTGTTGTCATCTGATACTAAAATCGAAAGTATGGGAAATTTATATTTTAAATAGTTTTCACTCAAAGGTTAATTGAAACCTATAATATATTATTTTGATGTTTTATCATGGTATGTTGCTTGATGCAACTACTGTACATATCATTTTGTGCATTGAAGTCACTTGGGTCCTTGTTTTAATCTTTCTAGTTTCATAAAAAGACAAAGAAACAAATTCAGCTCATTCAGTCGGACATATTTATTGACTTAAACATTGCATCATTTTGAAAACATCAAAAATGACGTCTCCTTGCACATCCCCAATAAAATTCTGTCATTTCAATAGTATGTTTCTAGTTCCACCCAGCCTAAAACAAAACAAAGCACAGCTATTAGTTCATTCTTGATCTCTAAAAAGAATGAAATACAACAAACAAATGTAAAAGTCATTAATCTCTGTCGTTAAAATTCAACTATGTTTAGATGTATGAAAGTGCATATTACCTCCTGGGTTCTGCCTAAGAAGGTATTTTCTAACTTCATCATAGATGAAAATGAGCAGTGAATATGGCATAGCACAGAACCACCACAATGGTCTAAAAAAAAAAAAAAACATGGTTAATTGGTTAAAAACAACATGTAATGCCTTTAAGCAAGTTTCATTAAAACATTCAGATTCCACGTACTTCAATGGATACATTCGGACAGCAACATCCATGCCTGGGCAGTAGGATAAGAAAGCTGCCAGAGCAGTTTCCACACACAGGCCAAAGGTGAGGACTCTATTCCTATAAAAGGAAAAATAAATAAATAAATAAACAAATTACGATCAACATAACTGGGCTTATATAGACAATGAAGTGGAACTGAACAAACAATTCAATCGAATAGATATCAGTCCAATGTTTTATCGTTTGTTTGATGTGTACATACTTCATTCCCTGCTGGAAGATAGAAAGCCTCCTGGTCTTGCAGATGAGCAAGTCAGTCCATTGCACAATCACAATACTGGTGAAGAAGGCTGTGTGGCATGTGTACTCCACAATCTTTCTGCGCTCATAGGTCTGCATCAGAAAAGAAGCATTATTTAAAAGAAAGGCATTTTTATAGAAATGTTGGTTTCGCATCTGTCAGCTTTGGTAGAGTTGTGACACCTACCCACTGCTGGCCATAGCTGTCTTCCAGGTCACTGACGTATCTGTCTTCCCAACCAAGTCGAATTCCAACCAGATCCTTGGGTAAGAATCCATTCTCAGCCAGAATTACGAAGTAGGTAAAGAACCCGCCGACAGCTTGCATCATGCCTAAAATTGAAGTGTAAAGACATGTAAGAAACAAACAGCAATGAAGACCTGGATCGCTCTGTATGGTGTAATAGTGTGATCTTACCAATTTGACCATAGCTCATACTGATGAGCCTCTGATTCACCAGCCTATCTGTTTGCGCATTTCTGGGTTGTCTCTTCATGATGTCGCTTTCAGCAGTTTCATAGGCCAGTGAGATAGCAGGAACCTGTGGCGATAGATAAAAATGAATGCATGCACATTTAAAAGCTAACCCTTATTTATATATCTAAATTGAGTTCCGTTCCATACCATGTCAGTGCCCAGGTCAATGCAGAGAATGGTGACGGTGCCCAAAGGTAGAGGAATACCCACAAGGACAAAAAAGAGGAAGGGTGACATCTCAGGGATCTTACTGGTCAGCGTGTAGGCAATGGACTTCTTCAAGTTGTCAAAGATCAGACGGCCTAAAGTTGAAGATACATTTTAGAAATCAGTGTCTAAGTAAGCTTTATCATTCTTCAGTCAAATTAGGGTTTCAATATCAGACCTTCTTCTACTCCAGTGACGATTGAGGCAAAGTTGTCATCCAGAAGGATCATGTCTGCAGCCTGTTTGGATACGTCAGATCCAGCGATACCCATAGCCACACCAATGTCAGCCTTCTTCAGAGCAGGAGAATCATTGACGCCATCACCGGTTACAGCTACAATGGCACCCTGATAGGAGAAACGAAGTGGATTAAAATGGTACCAGCTGGGTGAAATGCTTTAGCATCAATAGATCTGATGGTACCTGTCGTTGACACCCTTCCACAATGATCAGCTTTTGCTGTGGAGAAGTTCTGGCGAACACAATTTCTGAATGGTGTTGGAGGATCTCATCCAGCTGTTCTGAAGTCATATTCTTCAGTTCTCCACCATGGACCACACAGGCCTTAGCATCTCTAGAAATACACTTTGTTTTAGCAGACATCTAGAGCAGATTTTTTGAGAATTTTGGAATGGAGACAATAAATGAGTGGCAAAAGTAACAAGCATACCTTGGATTGACCTCTCCAATTGGGATTTTCAGACGAGCTGCAATATCATCCACAGTCTCGTTGCCCTCAGAGATGATGCCAACACCTTTTGCAATTGCCTTTGCTGTAATTGGATGGTCTCCAGTAACCATGATAACCTGTAACAGAAGATTCTGATTTATTATTTCATTTCATTGCACCGTTTTTACAACTCATCCTCTGCATATGGTTTGAGCATCTTTTTTTAACCGCTATTTGGTGTATTTACAGTGTTTTCAAGCAGATCTTGAATAATTACAACACCTTGATTCCAGCACTCCGGCATTTGGCCACAGCATCTGGTACAGCTGCACGAGGAGGATCGATCATGGACATGAGGCCAACAAAACACAGGTTCTCAGTGGGAAAGTTCACTTCTTCAGCATCAAATGCAAAACCCTCAGGAAACTGGTCATCAGGGAGGCTAAAGTGGCAGAAACCTTTAAGGGAGAACATAGAGTTGTTCATAATTCTGTAAACTACTACTCTCTGTGTTAATTTTCTTCTGCAATCATAACTTAGTAAGGTGGCTTTACCCAACACTCTTTCTCCAAGACCTCCGAGCTCTAAATAAGCATTTTGGAATGAATCTTTCATTTCATCGTCCAAAGGCTGCTCTTTTCCTTGAATTAAAATAGTAGAGCATCGATCCAAGATTCTCTCAGGGGCTCCCTTCATCACCAGCAGGTGCTTAGACTCTGAGAGATTGGGATTCTTGTGGACTGAGAGCTAGAAAAGACATGTTAAAGGGCTTATTAGAATGACCAGTTAATCTAAAAACCAATCTCCAAAGAACATCTCAACAAAAATACCTGATACTTGTTGGTGGAGTTGAAAGGGATCTCAGCAACTTTTGTGTAATTCTCTCTCATTTCAGTGACTGAACCACAGCACAGCTCAATACACTTCAACAGGGCAGACTCTGAGGCATCGCCAGCTGTGTCTCGCTGAAAAACAGATGTATTTTGAAAAAAATCTAAAATGGGCTTTTAAATGCATTTTCAATGTACTTCCACAAACTAGAGGTTAAGATAGCACACCTTAAGGACTGGAAGATGGTTCTGATTCGACAGGAAGACGGCCCGATTGCAAAGGCCAGCAACACGTGCGAGGGCGGCCCAAGTAGCAGAGGTCTTGTCAAATGCGGTTCCAGTCTGGTTCTCTGTTGTGTCTGCTATATGAATATGATTGTCAAACCACATGTGAGCGACGGTCATTCGGTTCTGGGTCAAGGTTCCAGTCTTGTCAGAGCAGATGGTGGTGGTTGAGCCAAGAGTCTCCACAGCTTCAAGATTCTTCACCAGGCAGTTCTTCTTTGCCATACGTTTGGCGGTCAGGGTCAGGCACACCTATGTGAATAAACACACATTTAGCCATCATTGGAATCTGGAAATATGTATCATAATTATGTATATTACTCTGACTTACAGTTACAGTGGCAGGGAGACCTTCAGGTACATTAGCGACAATGATTCCAATCAGGAAGATGACCCCTTCCAACCAAGAGTAGCCAAGAATTATGGAGAGAATTAGGAAGGTCAAACCCAGGAAGACAGCTACACCAGTGATGATGTGGATAAAGTGCTCGATCTCTTTAGCAATTGGCGTTTTTCCACCATCCAGACTGGAGGCGAGAGTGGCGATACGACCCATGACAGTGCGGTCACCGGTGTTGATGACGATCCCTCTGGCAGTGCCTAGTGAATATTATCATGTTAAAGCACCATTTAAGACATTTAGTCATCCACAAATGTTGTAAAGATATTTGAATTTTGTACCATCAACACAATTGGTAGAAAAAAATGCAATGTTTCTTGTCTCCAAGGGGTTTTCACTGGAAAAGTCAGGAGTGCGAGTCTGAGGCTCAGATTCTCCAGTGAGGGAAGAGTTGTCCACCTGGAAAGGAAAGCAAGGAGCAATGTTTCGTGATGTTTTTTTTGTTTGTTTTGTTTCTTTTTTTGTCCCTTGAAATTCTTTGGTTTTTTTACCTTGCATCCCTGTGCAGAGATAACACGAATATCAGCTGGGATTCTGTCTCCACCTTTGACCTCCACAAGATCACCTGCAACTACTTCCTCAGCGTCGATGATCTTTTTCTCTCCGTCACGTATAACCAGGGCTTTCTACATGACAGTAAATGTACATACACATGAATATCCTTTGTACATTGTAAAAGCTATTTTTGTATTTTTTGTAGTGAATTTACATTTTTATACCTGAGGAATGAGGTTCTTGAACGAATCCATGATCCTAGAGCTCTTGGCCTCTTGATAGTATGAGAAGCATCCATTGACTGTGACAACAAAAGCAAGCACAAGTCCCAGATACAGCTGCAAGAAAATAAGATAAATAGTCATTAATTTGATTCTTTTATCCAAAGTCTACAGTACACTTATTAGGAGACTAATACTCTGGGAGGAACCTCTTATTAAATGCATGATGCATCAGTTTAGATATTTAATGAATAAAACACACTTTCATGAAAATAAATAAAAATATGTTGAAACGAAGAACATTTTCTCTCATACATTGTCATTCGCTGGTTCTTCTGCTGAGGCAGCCTGGATGGAATATGCAAAGAAGCAAAGAAATGCACCGATCCACAGCAGTGTCTGGAATCCCCCAAACAGCTGTCTGCAGAACTTGATCCATTCTGGAGTCGTAACAGGTGGAGTCAAGGCATTTGGTCCATCACGGGCTAAGACTTCCTTTGCTCGGAAATCGGTCAAACCCTGCCACAAGTTATAAACATGAAGCAATTAAAGATGTTCATAAATAATAATATCACATGCATGTGGCTAAAGATCCATTATACAGTGCTCTTTCTAGCTAAAGGCAAGTTATGCTCTACAAAATGTACTCACACAAATGTTTGAATATAGAAATAATGCATCATTATTCTTACTCACCTTGGTCAGATCAGTGCCATATTTTCGGTTAAGTTCATCGAAGGTCAACTTGTGGTCTTCCTGCAAAGACAAAATAAGTTTGAAATCTTAAAACTACACTATTTAACAAATGGTAAAGCCATATTGCCAGGATATTTCTACTAATATTTAAAAACAAAACATATATTTATAAAGAAAGTTTAACATGGGGCTATTGTTTATTTAATATTTCTGCTTAAATGGATGGAAATTAAATGTTAAAACGCAGTGAAAGTTTGCGTGTCTTATCGCGTCCGTTTTTCTAAAGAATAGAAGTGAAGCATTTCTAGACACTGCCGAACGAGGCATTATCTTGCTGTTTAGATCTGAGAAACATTATGCCAATGCAAAACTGCACAAAAAATGAGAATCCACAGAGGGCTGTAATATATCCAGCGATGGTCCACATTTATTAGAACTTAACTGTCCGTAACTGCGTGTTAGACGCTTACAATGTAGTAAGTACTGACAATTTTAACAACATGTTCTGTAGAGGAACGCATCTGCCCATTTTTTTTTTTTTTTTTTTTTTTTGGATTGTGGTGTTACCAACAAATGATGGGTTGACTTAATCTTATATATTTCTAGCCTTACAAATGTGACCCATACTTCGACCTTAAAGATGTTATTTTTTTTATTATGAAAATCCAAAACAATTATCTGTTGAATATGTTGAATAACTTTCTTATACTGACTGCAAAATGTTTCATCCCTAAGCAAAAATGGCTTGAATCTCCTCTTTCCTTTTTTCTTGCTGAACTTGATTCTGTTGTTTCTTCTCTTAGACTGACAAATAACGAAAAGAGCGACACATTTTTGTTGCATTATGATCATTTTTCTAAAAGGATGTAATTTATTTTTATACTTTTCTTTTCTATATGGATTGCACAATCATTTGATGTACGCAAATGCAGATTATTATTATTTTTTTCCAGTTTTTGTTTTATGACTGTTCCTTGTTGGACTTTATCAATGTCTAATTTCCCTGCTCTTGTATATGAGTATGTACAAGTTTTGCAATAAAAAATAAAAAATAAAAAAGAAGCGCAGCATACAATTAAATCTGACATTTTTAATCAGTTATGATTGTGTTACTAACTGCCTTCGTTCTGATATTTTAATCATTAAAAATAAAATAACCCTGACAGCCTTTTTAATTTAAATACATTTGCCAATTTATATTTGATTTTTTTTTTAAGCCTATATGTTTTCATTTGATGAAGGAAATGGTGTAGCCCCAAATGTATATTTACACACTCTAAAGTTCCAAAATTTATGAACTGTGTAAATCCAACTGGGAAAAAAAAGTCAGAAAGTTCAAAAAGCGTGAATGAATGAATTAATTACCAGTTCCACTTCTTTTTTCAGTTCCTCCATGTCCTTTTTGCTCTTTTTCCCTTTTTTGGGCTTTTTGACCCCATCTTCTGACGTCGCTGCCAGTTTGTACATATCATTCCCTGTCTGTAAAATGTAAAACAATCAAGATAACTCATACAACCAGATCTCCCACCAAAAATAAAGCAAACAAATTAAGCATCTTTAGCTGACTTACTCCGAGCCCCATTTTTCCTGCTGATGTCCACCACTGCAGAAGTCTGGTCTCGCAGCTGGAGACAGAAGTCTCTGTGTTTCCAAACCAGATTCACAGATTTACGTATACCCTGCCAGCTCACCTGTTTAATGGGGAGGTGTTCTGGGAAAATTAGGGAGGGGTTTGTCAGGTGTCATTTGGTTTTAGCATTTATTTAACCTTCATTTATACAGGTAGGTCATTTCGGTGACACCCAGGTGAAGGACTGGTCCATTATCGTCTTATCAACAGATCTATGGCTTGTTAATAATAACTCACGACAAACAGCTTGCTTTAAATGTTCGTTCAAGCCCTTATTTGTTTAGTTTTTGCTATTTATTAGGTCTCCTATGAAGCATTTCTATGGAATTAATTGCATCCTGGCTTATTTTGATCATTGTTAGGGTTAAACGACTGTGTAAATTGTGTTCTGAATCCCTCAACATCTGATAAATCAAACCGCTTCCATGTTCAAATGTACATTTGTGAATGTAGGACCTTGTCAGTGTTAATGCTGGAAAAGTTTGCAATCTGCAAGAATTTTCTGACGAAATCCTAAACTAAAATGGCAATTATAATGGATAAACTAATGACCAAGATTGTCTGAATATGAAACTTGTTTAACAGACTTACTTGTTAAACTGTGTAATGCATTTGAAATATTAATATAATCTGTTGTGGTATTTATTCTGGGATTTGTTGAACTAAATGTTAAAAAGGAATGTACAATGTTTTATATCAAGCTTGTTTCATTTATTGAAGATTACTGGAGTATGTTTTGCAAGAAAATACTTTTGAAGTCTTTCAACTTTAACTTCTTCATTTTAATAGCAATTTCTGAGTAAAAAATATGTCAGAGTAAATCCAGGGTACTGAAATACTACTCACATTGCTAAAAGCCAAGATGCTGTTAGAATAGAGAGGTTTATTTACCATATTACTAAAACTGTCTAACTATGGATACTCTTGTTCATGGCTAAAACACTTTTGGGTTACTATATTTCCGTCAGCCATTTAGTGTTCAAATAAATTTATAGCTCACTTAAATTGATCATATTGCTGAAAATGACCAAAATCTGTAACATTTAAAAATGATTCATTGTGTTTAGTAAATGAAAAAAGGTTTCGAAACCATTTACAATGCAACTTTGTTGAGGCTATAACCAAACTCTGTTAAGCTGGTATTACATCCGGATTTTCTTTCTTTTCTCTCATGGGTTTGTTTAGGCAGGGTTGAAGATATAAAATGTAAATAAATAGATATCCACCTTTTCTCCCCCGAAAGTGTGGGTGCAGCCATTTGTAAATATTATGGGTCTGGTTTCTGGTCTCATCCGCATCCAGCTATTTATTGGTGTGTCTTACCGTATCATTTTAATGCTTTATCTTAATTATGAGCACACACTGGTTTGTCGTGCAAACAGTTTCACAATTTACTGCACATAGTTATTCTTCTCGTTATTTGCCTATACCAGAAGTCTCACGCATAGGCTTACTTCCGCGTTAAAGAATAAGGTGGATACGTTTAAAAAAAGCAACAATGTAAAAAAAAAAAAAGTCTCACAGCCCTCATGTCCTTCAAACTGTCTTAAACATCCTCACTTATTGTCACATCATTAGACAGCTGACCGGAACAATCAGTTTGCATTTGAATAACAGTTTGAACATTTCTATGTGTTGTAACCTGAATCTAAGGACAGGGTGTATCATAAATAAACTTTCCAAGACGTATTCTCAAGGGTAAAGGGAGAGTTCATCCAATAATGAAAAGTCTGTCATCATTTACTCAACATCCTGTTGCTCTAAACCTACATGCGTTTCTTACTTCTGTTGATCATATAGGAAGATATCACGAAGGATATCAATAACCAAATAGTTCATGTTTTTTGTTTTTTTTTTTGGAAAAAAAAATTCACATTTGATCACAGCAATGATAACATAAAGGACAAGTAAACAATGACAAGAGCAACAACACCTTTATCGTGAGGTAGGAATAGTTATTCTTTTATTTTTTCTTGTATTACAAAGATAATTGCTTTAGACTTTCATAGTAGAGGTGTTTGATGAGAATGAAAACTAGGCGATGAGGGACTGAATTGCAGTGCATTCAGTAGATTGTGCTGGTATTATATATTAACATATTGATTGTTAAGCTGACAAATCGTTTTTCTAAAAAAAAAAAAAAAAAAAAAGTAGAGAAGTTGAAAGTTGTAAAAACTTTTTTATACAGTTTTATACATCTATCGTTAAAGTCTTAATTTGTTAAATCCCTCTGATTTACTTGTTAAACTCTGCGATGAATTTGAAATATTATTATGATCTGTTGTGGTATTTATTCTAGGGTTTGTTGCACTAAATGCTAAAATGGAAAAGACAATGTTGCTTCTTTTATTCGTAGTACACTGTAAAAAATGTTTTTTTTTTTTGAAGACTGTTGAAGTATGTTTGACAAGAAAACTCTCTTTCAGTCTTTAAATTTTGAGCATTTTCTGATTGAAAAATATTCCAGAATAAACATTCTTAGCGTATTGACCTATTATTATTATTATTATTAATTGACATTGTTAAAAGCCAACATGCTGTTAGAATAGAAATAATAGACAGTAATTATGGATTATATATGTTTATTTACCATATTACTAAACTATTTAGCTATTTTTACTCCTGTTCATAGCTAAAATGTCTTGGGTTACTATCCCACCCATTTCTATTAAAATAAATACACTAAAATACATTTAAATACATTTGTTTCATGCTAAGTATACTATTTACATATTTATGTACTTTGTAAAAATACCTTGCAACTGTAGCTACTTTTAGGACACTGAACTGCTAAATTAGAACTAATTTGAACTTTAATTGTTTGGAAGTAGTGCTGAAGTCCAACTAAAGATGTACTGAAGTATTTTTGATTGCGCAAACGTGGAACTATTGTAAGTATACTTTAGTTACACTTTAAATATTTTGCATTTAAAGACTGATATTAAACAGAGATCAAACAATCTTTATTGACAGTGACATTAAAACACATTTTAGGCTTAATAGTAAAAACTGCTCATTGTGCATTAGTAATACTCCAAATAAAGTTGAATTATCATTTTTATATTAGTGATTATGTCAATAAATATTTTAATAGATTTGAAATATACTTACGATTTAAGGAGAGACACTTTAAGGAGACACACACACACACACACACACACACACACACACACACACACACACACACACACACACACACACACACACACACACACACACACAAACACTAATAGTTATCACCTTACTTACCCAGATGATTGATTACATTGATAATTGCAAATAAGTTTTGTTACAAGTTTTCTAAAATATAAATTATTTAATAAAATATGCTCTCATTTGCATTCATTTCTAGAACAAAAAGTCGAAACACTGGATGAAGTCAGTTTGGAAATTCTTGTTTAATTTTTTGACATATTAGAGTTAAATGTTTTTACAGAGGGGATCTCATTTTGTTACTCCATAATTCAGAACAAAACTTTGAACAGACAGAAAACGGCCTTTAAAAATATGTATTGCAATTGAAACCTATTGACACAAATGAATAAAGTGATATAAAAGAAACATGAAAGTTTATTTTGGGAAAATACTTTATGAAAAAAGCAAAAAAAAAAAAATAATTCTAATTTGACAGGTGCATGAATGAATTGATGTATGAAAACGTTTTAAACGTCCACAGGGTTTATTGTCCTCATAGTGCTTTTTGGATCTATTTTTTTAATCACTGTTGATCACAACGAAGATAACGTAATAACAATGTAACAAGTAACAATGACAAGAGCGACGACACCTTGTATAATGAGGCAGGAACTAGTTGTGATTCGTTTTTATTATTATTATTATTATTATTATTATTATTATTATTACAAAGATAATTGCAACAGACCTTCAGGACAGTGCCATATTTATTTTTGCTAAGAATGAAAATGAGGTTGTGAGGGAATGAAGTATGATGTGTTCAATGGATTGTCCTGTGGGTTGTATTTAACAAAATACTAATTGTTCAGCTGATGAATCCTCTTTCTGAAAAAAAAAAGAAAAAAAAAAAAAACTTTAAGGAGACAAAAACTGTACTATATTTTTTTTTACAATGTGTGTCATTTTAAAGATTCTCTATTGTTAAATTCCTAAATCTCTCTGATTTACTTAAACTTTTTCAGAAATTTTTCAGGGTGGCAGAAATATTAGAGATTGTACATCACTTAGTAGTTTTAAAACTGCACTTAAAATATGACTAAAGAAGAATCAAGTATGTCATCACTGATTTAGGTTTTTTACGTAATGGATTGCTGTAATTGTATGTAACTGCATCATGCCCAGGTAATAGATATTAAAGATATGCAGCAAATTAGCTATCTAACTACACTCTTAAAAATAAAGGTTCCTAAAGGGTGTTTTTGCAGTAATTCTATAGAAGAACTATTTTTTGGCTCCCCAAAGAACCTTTAAGTGAACAGTTCTTTAAAAAAAAAAAAACATTTTTAAAATTGCATAAAATTCAAAAGAACCTTTCTTGACTATAACGAGTCTTTTCTGCATTTGAAATGTTCCATGAAACATTGTTAAACTCAACAATGCATTTCAAAAAAGTAATATAATCTGTTGCGGTATTTATTTCACTGTTTTCATTTATTTCATATATATATATGTATATATATATATACACACACACACTCATTCATGGCTAAAATGTCTTGGGTTACTATTTCCACCAATCTCAATTTTTTGATTAAATGAATTTCTAGAAATAAATATACTAAAATATATTTGAAATCTATGCTATAAATACAGTACATTTTGCACATTTATGTACATAATAAAAACACCCTGCAATTGTTACATTGCTAAATTACAACCGCTAATTTTGTACTTAAGGTCACTCTGTAACACTTTACAATAAGTGTCATTTGTTAACATTTAGTTAATGTATTAATGATACATTTACTACACTGTTTATTAATCTTTGTGTCGTTTATTGCTTGTTCATGCTCACAGAACATTAACTTAAGTTAACAAACACAACTTAAAATACCTTTTAAATGCTGTATAAGTAGTGTTTATTCTTAGTTCATGTTAACTAATAAACCTTATTGTAAAGTGCTACCAATATACTCCTGTTCATGGCTAAAATTCCACCAAACTCTATTGAGTATTCAAACTGATTTTTAGCAAATTTAGTTCCATTTAATTAGTAATATTGCTTATTTAGTAAACATGAAATGTTCAAACCCGTAAGCTGGCATTTCACCCTGAGTACTTCTTTCATTCTTTTTTTTTTCTGGTGGATTTGTTTAGGGTTGAAAATATCAAATTAAACTATATTAATATACTTTGAAAAAAAAAAAGGAACTGCTCTTTTATATATGCAGCAGTGATAAAAGAGTCGCATAGCCCTCATGTCCTTCAAACTGTCTTAAACATCCACACATATTGTCCCATCATTAGACAGCGGACCGGAACCATCAGTTTGAGTTTAAATACAGTTTGAACATTTCTTTGTATTGTAACCTGAATCTAAGAACAGGGTGTAAATAAACCTTTCAAAACGGTATCTCAACCTCCAGTTGTTCCAAACCTGTGTGAGTTTCTTACTTCTGTTGATTATAAAAGAAGATATTATGAAGCATATCAGTAACCAAACATTTTTGGAAATTTTTTTTTTTTTTTTTTTTTTTAATCACTATTCACAACAATGATAAAACAAAGGGCAAGTAACAATGACAAGAGCAACAACACCCTGTATCATTATCATGACGAAGGAATTAGTAGGAATTATTTTTATTTATTTATTTATTTTTGTATCAAGGACAAATCATTGCTGCAGGTTCAGGATAGCAGCATATTAAATGTTTGATGAGGGACTGAAGTACAATGGATTGTACTGTAACTTAACAACATACTGATTGAACATATCTTCAGTTGACTTTCTGAAAAAAACTTGAAGTAGATAAAACTCCATAGTTTTGAAAGTAGTGAACATGTGATCTAAGACCTTTATACAGTGTGTGCCATTTTGAAAATGGTCTATTGTTAAAAATTAGAAGTTGTTAAATCTTTTTGATTTACTTGAAAAACTTTTAAACACATTTAAACACATGCATTTGCAATATTAACATAATCTGTTGTGGTACTTATTCTAGGATTTGTTGAACTAAATGTTAAATCGGAATGTACAATGTTTCATAGTAAGCTTTGTTCATTTATTGCTATATATATATATATATATATATTTTTTTTTTTTTTTTTTTAAGATTGGAGTACCTTTTACAGAAAAAAAACTTTTTTCAGTCTTTTATTTTCAACTTGTTAAATAACTGTATAATCAATTTCAGTTTAAAATGTAAAAGTATGACATTTTGAAAATATGATCATAGATTATAACTTTAAAAAATTGGTGACACTTTAGAAAAGGTAACGCTGATTCCCTATTAACTACGAATTTTCCCTCAATAAATTCCTAATTGGCTGCTTTTTAGTAGTTAGTAAGGTAGTTGTTAAATTGATCAGTTGAGTAGGATTAGGGATGTAGAATAAGGCATTAATATGTGCTTAATTAGTACTAATAAATTGCTTCTAGTAATGCATAACTAGTTAAGTGACTGTAAAATAAAGCGTTAGCAAAAATTCTTACTGTAACTCAAAATATTGAAAAAAGTCTTAGTTTGGTTAACACATTCCTCTCTTTTTCTTATGTAAGATGTGTGTAAAACTGTGGGAATGTATTTTTCTATTAAAATAACTGATGAGCACCAAGCAGATATTTGAGTCAAATGGGGGGTAATAGACATTGTCAACCATTTTAAATGTGTGAGTATGATTATAGATTCTATCTAAAAAAAAAAAATCCACCAAACAATGCTAGAGGTGTTAAAGCGAGTTTAATGATTTTTAGGAATATTAGCCGTAACCTTTGGCTGCTGATAAACTTTTTATGCACTCAAAGATTCCTCCGCATTTATCCTACACTCTTAAAAATAAATTTGCTTTAAAAGGTTCTGCAAGCGATGCCATAGAAGACCCATTTCTGGTTGCACAAATAACTGTTCAGTCAAAGATTCTTTAGAGAACCATCTCTTTCTTACCTTTTTATAATCTGGAGAACCTTCTTTCGCCATAAAGAACCTTTTGTCAAACAGAAAGGTTCTTCAGCTGTTTAAGGTTCTTTATGGAAGCATTTAGACAAAAAAAAGGTTCTTCTATGGCATCATAAAGCACCTTTATTTTTAAGAGTGTATTGTGCTACAAGCTGATCTCAAACAACATTAAAAACATTTTATACTGTTTATAAACGAGCTGTGAACGGTCTGGACAAAAAAAAAAAAACATGTTATTATCATCATTGAACTATTAGGAAAAAATATATACAATTTTGATGTTTGACAGTTTGTTTGCAGATATGCCTTGGATGTATAATGTACAATCCATGATCTTGTGCTACCACCTCCTAAATAATGAATGTGTGACTTCTGTAAGGAAGAAACCAGGGCATCTGTTGGAGGCGATTGTTCAGCTTAATTTCAGTTTAAGAAAACAATCAGCTTTTTCAGAAAGATTTCAGGGCAGCAGAAAGATTCAGTACATGTTCATATTAGTAGTTTTAAAACTGCACTCAAAATACAGTCTTAAAAATAAAGGTGCTTTAAAAGATTCTTCACAGCGATGCCATAGAAGAACCATTTTTGGTTCCACAAACAACTATTCAGTCAAAGTTTCTTTAAAGGAACACTCCACTTTTTTTGGAAATAGGCTCATTCTCCAACTCCAACTCGAGTTGCGATGTCTAATAGGATTCAATGAGCTATGCTAAAAGTGATATCGCCAGAACAGGAGAACGGCTGAATGGATTTCAAAACGGTAAAACTCAACTTATTAACTCGGGGGGAGTTGGAGAATGAGCCTATTACCAAAAAAGTGGAGTGTTCCTTTAAAGAATCATCTCTTTCTTACCTTTTTATAATCCGAAGAACCTTCTTTCACCACAAACAACCTTTTGTGAAATGGAAAGTTCTTCAGATGTTACATAAAAGGCTCTTCTATGGCATCGTGAAGCACCTTTATTTTTAAGAGTGTATGGCTAAAGACATTTTTTTATTATTATTATTATTATTGTAATGCATTGCTGCAATTTTATGCAACAACATCCTGCCCAGGAAATACTTATGCAAATGAGCTATCTAACATTTGTGTTGTGGATGGTTTCTGTTAAATAACTTAAATAATAAAAAAGACAGCAATTATGGATTATATGTTGATTTACTATATTTCTAAACTAACCATTGATACTCCTGCTCATGGCTAAAATGTCTTGGGCTACTATTTTTACCGACATCTAAAATCTCTAGCTTAATTTACTTAGTCATATTGCGAAAAATGACCAGATTCTGTAACATTTTGAGAATATCCAGTGTATTTAGTAAATATGAAATGTTTTGAAACTGAACTTATCTCTATCATTTACAATGCAACTTTGTTGAGGCTATAAACAAACTGTTCACAGCCGTAAGCTGGTATTACAGTACATCCTTCTTTCTTTCTTTTTTCTTTTTTTTTTTTTCCCCCTTATGGGTTTGCTTAAGGGGTTAAAGATATAAAATGCGACAATGAAGATAAAGGTATAAATAAATGAAGAGACATTTAAAATAAGAGTTATTTAACTTATGCAACAGTGTTAAAAGTGTCTCATAGCCCTTATGTCTTTCAAACATCCACACATATTGTCCCATCATTAAACAGCGTGCCGGAACCATCAGTTTGAGTTTAAATACAGTTTGAACATTTCTATGTATTGGGACCTGAATCTAAAGACAGGGTGTAACATAAATAAAGCTTTCCAAGACGTATTCTCAAGGGTAAAGGGGTAGTTCACCTAAAGATGAAAAGTCTGTCATCATTAACTCAACATCCATTTGTTCAAAACCTCCAGCAAAAATATTAAAATATTCTTAAATCAAGAAGGATTTTCTAGCCAAGTAAAACATATTTTCTTGTTTTTAGAAAAAACAACTCAATAGTAAGAGTTTTTGCTTAGAACAAGCAAAATAAGTTGCCAATGGGGTAAGCAAAAATTTTATTTCAAACAGAAAACAAGAATTTTCTTACCCCATAGGCACATTATTTTGCTAGTTTCAAACAAAAATGTTCTTGATTTAAGAATTTGTAGATATCTTGGCTGGAAACAAGACAAAAACTCTGAGTCAGAAAAGCATTTTTTGCAATGAACAATGATAACATGAAGGACAAGTAAAAATGAGAAGAGCAATGACACCCTGAATCATGAGGCAGGAATTAGTGGCTATTCTTTTCTTTCTGTTTTTGCATCCCAATGATAAATCATTACTCTAGAACTTCACAGGGTAGTGCCATATTTATTTATTTTCTAAGAATGAGAACAAGGCTGTCAGGGACTGAAGTACAGTGGATTGTAGTGGTATCTAACAACATACTTATTGTTCAGTTGACGAAATGTCTTTCTGAAAAAAAAAACTTAAAGTAGACAAAAAGACCTTTCTACAGTGTGTGCCATTTTTCAAAGATCGTCTATCGTTAAAGGAGAACTGTTGCCAAAATGCAACCTGGGCTGTT
>NC_133366.1:52779984-52858044 GCF_049309525.1 Garra rufa
CAAATTACGCTCCATAACCGTGGGTGGCGCTGCTCTGATAAGAACGTAAGCTCCACCCCTCACTTCCGGTTCTGTGGCTGGGGTTCTGTGGCTGGGGTTCTGAAACTGGTGCTGCTGCGGGTCTGCAGTTGGATATTATTGAACTCATCTGACAGAGAGAGGACCTGAGTGAAAGCATGATCATTGGACTCCATGGAGAAGAATACTAGATGTAAACCAGGATTTTGGATCAGCTGTGCAGATTTGGTATGGAGCTGGTGAGTACATTTTTGCAAGCCCATGTCTGTCAGTAAGTAGATAGTGTTTTATCAAACAAATAAATTTTAATGTAATTGATTGCTTGTGTGTGTGTTTCCCCCTTATGATCCTGAAGTTTTGGGAATGAAAATCTTCTACATGATCTTCAGAGGAAGTAAGTATTCATTTCTAACATTAAGATTCTACATCATGTCATTCTTAACATTAAGACACACTAACATTAGAAATGTTCATAGTATTTTTCTTCTGTTTTTTAATTTTATTTTATTTTTATCTTTTTTCAATTTGTTTTGTTTGGTTTTTTACCCCCAGCTGATTCAGCTGATTCCTGGCCATTTGGAGGAGGACTGCTCTTCATCTGGTGTGTCTGTCACTTCTGGTGCAGAGTCATGGACCTTTTGTTGTATGTTTTGGTTTTACTTATTCTCACACTACATTAATTATCAGAGCTACAGTGGTGCCAAAAATTATTAGAACACTAGTATTTTAACTAACTAACTAGTGCCTTAACTAATGGTTTAAACTTAACTATTTCTATCATTTGCTATAGTGTGTCAGTATGAAATATGTCTACATTTTCAAGTGTTCATTTTGCCATTAATTATAATAATCAGTGACACAAGGAGTATGAAAACAGACAGTGCTTCACACAGAGGTCTAATCTCATCATCTAAATCCAGAAGAACTGTGGCAACATCTCCAAGATGCTTAAAGAAACCTACCAGCAAAGCAGTACTGTTAAAAGTTTTAAGCACTTTCAAATTTTACAAATTCTGTAAAATGAGAATGTTGATAAATATCATAAATGTCAAAAATGTTATGTTTTCTTCATCAATTAACTTCTTTTGACCATCATCTTGTGTTTAAAGCAGCTTTTGCACAAGGTGCACTTGCGGATAGTTTTTCAGGTTTGCAGGTGGGTCTCTTGAAGCATCTTGGAGACGTTGCCACAGTTCTTCTAGATTTAATCTGTCTCAGTTTGTTCTGTTTCTTCATGTCATTCTGTGCAGAATGGATGATGATAAGATCAGATCTCTGTTTGGAGCACTGGCTGTTGTCAAACAAAAATCTTACTGGATTATTACATTTAATGGCAAAATTAATGTTTAGAAATATAAAATAAAATTACCAATTGAAACACTACAGCAAAAGATAGACATAACTGAATTAAAATCATTTTTAGCTGGTAAAAATACTAGTGTTCTAATAATTTTGGACACCACTGTATATGGAGCCCAAGGATTAAGATAAAATGATGTGGATGAGATAGAAATGCATTTTTAGTTCAGTTTCTCCTTGGAGCTCTGAATAACTGCTTATGAAAAATTCAGTAATCTAAATTTTGATCTGAAACTAATAAAATTGTTAATCTTGACAGTTTTGTATTTATTCAGTTCTAAAGGACTAGTTCAATTCTGATACAAATATTTCCTACTGATAATTTACTCACCCCTGTGTCATTTAAGATGCTCTTGTCTGTCTCTTTTTCTGTCGAAAAGGTTTTTGAGGAAAACATTCCAGGATTTTTCTCCATATTTCGATGGGAGCCAACGGGTTGAAGGTCCAAAATTAATTACAAATTAATTGTCAATGCAGCTTCAAAGGGCTCTACATCATCCCATCCAAGGAATAAGGGTCACTGGGAACTTGTAAAGCCCTTTGAAAGCTTTATTGAACTTTTGAAACCTTTATCCTTGACCTTAATCCCACTGAAGTCCACTATATGGAGAAAAATCCTGAAATCTTTTCCTCAAAAACTTTAATTTCTTTTCGACTTCAAGAAAGAAAGATATGAACATCTTGGATTACATGTGGAAGAGTGAATTATCAGGAAATATTTTCTAATAGTTTTAAGTTAAACATATTTAATAAAACGTTTTGATGAAACTGTCCCATGTTCTTTTAATGTAATTGTGCTGTATTTCTTTAAAAAATTGCTGAAATGTAAAATGTTAATTTTATATGGCATTTGCACAGACTTTGTATTGCAGACTGTTTTTTGTCTTTTAAATAAAACTGTTAATTTTCCACCTTGAGCATGCTTTGACACTTTATTGAAGGTTTTTTATTGTAATGATTTGTAAAATAACAGTGTTTCTCTGTAGAACATTTAGTGCTTTCATTGTAATAATCTAGGTAAAGTTTGTCAAATAAGGGTTTTACACTGTAAAAAAATGGTCAAACGACTGGCAGCTACGGCTGCCAAACAAAAACCATAAAGTTAAAGTAAAATATTGTAACCAAAAAAGGGGAAAGTCTGTAAAATAAGGGTTTTACACTGTAAAAGAGGTCCCGTAAAAAAACGGTCAAATGACTGGCAGCTACGGCTGCCAAACAAAAACCGTAAAATTAAAGTAAAATATCCTAATTGAAACAAGGAAAAATCATTAAAATAAGGGTTTTACACTGTAAAAAAAGTCCTGTAAAAAAACGGTCAAATGACTGGCAGCTATGGCTGCCAAACAAAAACCGTAAAATTAAAGTAAATTATCGTAATTGAAACAAGGAAAAATCTGTAAAATAATGTTTTTTTTTCTGTAAAAGCTTTAATGAAAATTTCTGTAAAATTATTGTTTTTGCACTTTATTTCAATTAAGATATTTTACTGTAATATTACGGTTTTTGTTTGGCAGCCGTAGCTGCCAGTCATTTGACCGTTTTTTTACGAGATTTTTTTTTACAGTGTGCATTTCTTACAAAAAATAGCTGAAATGTAAAATGTTAATTTTATATGGCATTTGCACAGACTTTGTGTTGCAGACTGTTTTTTGTCTTTTAAATAAAAAAGAGCATGCTTTGACACTTTATTGAAGGTTTTTATTGTAATGATTTGTAAAATAACAGTGTTTCTCTGTTGAACATTTAGTGCTTTCATTGTAATAATCTAGTTAAAATGTGTCAAATAAGGGTTTTACACTGTAAAAAAAAAAAAATGGTCAAACGACTGGCAGCTATGGCTGCCAAACCAAAACCATAAAGTTAAAGTAAAATATTGTAACTGAAACAAAGGAAAGTCTGTAAAATAAGGGTTTTACACTGTAATAGAGGTCCCGTAAAAAACTGTCAAATGACTGGCAGCTATGGCTGACAAACAAAAAACGTAAAATTAAAGTAAAATATTGTAATTAAAACAAGGTAAAATCTGTAAAAGTATATATATTTTTTTAAACCTTTAATGAAAATTTCTGTAAAATTATTGTTTTTGCACTTTATTTCAATTAAGATATTTTACTGTAAAATTACGGTTTTTGTTTGGCAGTACACTGTTTTGTTTTTACAGTGTACTTTTAAAGGTTTAGTGCCAAATCTATGTCTATTATTTGTCTGACAGACTGCACAGTGCACTGATTTTCATTAAAAATCTTCGTTGCTCTGACTATGTCACCTGACCGACTACGTCTCTGATTGGTTGTAGCGCTAGCTACATTCTGTTTGTTCTCAGGTCACTGTCCCTTCAGCTGCTGCTTTTGAAATAAACCTCATTCAGTTAATGTGAACTATATTGATGTCTTATTCAATCTATTATATTTTAAAATATATGACAGACATTGTGCATTAGATTATTTCATATTTGCCATGTATATAATATAATATTATGTAATATAAATCAATATATTTTTCAACATATTTAAGTCATATGTTCTCATATAAATCTGATTACATTATCTAGTACATTGAGGTATATTGTCTCATATAATTTTACATATATATTTACATATATATACAATGCCTCTTCCAATATATAATTTCATATAATGTGGGATATATTTCAATATACATAATAATATATTAAATAGTATAATAATATGTATTTATTCAATATATGAAAACGGCAAAAATTGCAGTATTGTTCCATATTGCAATATATCACTTAAATATATATAATATATTATTATATCATATGATATATATAATATAATGTGGGATATATTTCAGTATACATAACAATATATTATATAGTATAATAATATGTATTCAATATATGAAAACGGCAATAATTGCAGTATTGTAAAATATATTGCAATATATCACTTAAATATATATAATATATCATATGATATATATAATATAATGTGGGATATATTTCAGTATACATAACAATATATTATATAGTATAATATGTATTTATTCAATATATGAAAACGGCAATAATTGCAGTATTGTAAAATATATTACAATATATTATTATATAATATATCATATGATATATCGGTAACACTTTACAATAAGGTTCATTAGTTAACATTAGTTAACCATATTAGTTAACATGAACTAATAATGAACTGGACTTATGCAGCATTTATTAATCTTTGTTAATGTTAATTTCAACATTTACTAATACATTATTAAAATTTTGTTAACATTAGTTAATGCAGTGTGAACTAACATGAACAAACAATGAACAACTGTATTTCCGTTAACTAATGTTAATAAAGATTAGTAAATACAGTAACAAATGTATTGTTCATGCTTAGTTCATGTTAGTTAATACATTAACTAATGTTTAACTAATGAACCTTATTGTAAAGTGTTACCGATATATCACTATGTAAATTTCACAATATATGAAGATATACAACAATATATCGTCACATAATATATTGAGAAATATATTTTCATATATATATATATATATACAATGCCTCTTCCAATATGTAATTTCATATAATGTGGGATATATTTCAATATACATAATAATATATTAAATAGTATAATAATATGTATTTATTCAATATATGAAAACGGCAATAATTGCAGTATTGTAAAATATATTACAATATATTATTATATAATATATCATATGATATATCACTATGTAAATTTCACAATATATGAAGATATACAACAATATATTGTCACATAATATATTGAGAAATATATTTTCATATATATATACAATGCCTCTTCCAATATATAATTTCATATAATGTGGGATATATTTCAATATACATAATAATATATTAAATAGTATAATAATATGTATTTATTCAATATATGAAAACGGCAATAATTGCAGTATTGTAAAATATATTGCAATATATCACTTAAATATATATAATATATTATTATATAATATATCATATGATATATTACTATGTAAATTTCACAATATATGGAGACACGTGAAATATATTGTCTTGTAATATATTGAGAAATATATTTTTGTTTCGTAAGGGTTGATTGAATAAGCATTTGTTAAATAAGACTTTTGACTCAAAACATACTGAGATGAACACAACCTTTGACATCAACAAAAAGGAAGTGTTTTCTCCTTCTTTAATAAGCCTTTTTATTTTTCTGTCTAAACTTTGATCAGCACATAATTCCCAGACTTCAATTTGAGTTTTTTCATAGTTTTGATAAATTTGATGTGGAAGAAAAAAAAATTATGTTAAAAGTTATTGTGCTGCCTTAAAATATTAAGATTATTCAAATTCAAATGTGCAGTTTTATTAAGTGACAACTTTTGAGTTGAGGTATCTCAACAAGTTCAATATATTTTAAAAACTGAATAAGGGTAACTTTTTTTTGACAGACATTTTGAATGGCAGTGTAAAATATGTTTCCATGTTCTGAGATATCATAGGTACTGTTCTGCACTGTTTTATTGCCATTGTTTCATGCAGCAAAAACAGGAAACAGCCAGACCAACAACCAGTGCGTATTTTATGAAACCAAAGTGAAATCAGTATTTACGTTCAGATCTATTTAAAAGCCCAAAAGATCATGATTTAGTATAGTCAAAGAGCATCTTTAAAAAGATGAAGATTAAATATCAAATAAATAATTATAAGAAAGCAAATGAAATAAGAATGACTTACATGATACTATAACACTGTCACTTTGCTCATTGCTGACAGGATTGCTTACACTGCATGAGTACGGTTTATTCTCCTGTACTTGATCAGATGTCAACAACAGTTTGGATTTTTTTTCATTCTGGATGATTTTGTCTTCTTCATTCCAAGATACAGTCAGATCTGTCCTCTCTCCAAAGTCACAGGTGAGCACAGCGTTCCCATTACCACCACGAATAAACGTCACAGTTGGTTTAGGAGCCTTTGCTGTGGCAGAAACAGGGTGGTCATTTCCTACTGGAAATATTCTAGAAATATACAGTTTTATTTTGCTATTATTTGTGTTAGAAGAGTACAAATATTTGTCAACTCACCATAAACAATAATTTCCTCTTCTCTAGTAGCAATCTCTGTACCTTCAATATTAAAAGCATTGTATTTATATTTGCCGGTGTCCTTCAGACTAACATTTTCAAATGTTAATGATCCATCTTCTTCCATTTTTACATCTAGAGTGTTTGTCTTGATCTTCCCCTTTTTCCAGTAAATGAAGGCACCACTAGAGAGAGAGACCCATTTTATCTCATTAGGTTTTTCATTGTTTTTCATTTTCAGCTTGATGGTGCAGGACATTCCCTCTAGTAGCTCTTTTCCACATGTCTGTGTTGAAACTGTAATAAAATGATATTAGCATTTATTAAACTCAACAGGATGCATGCACTCATATGTGGTTTATCAAGGAGAATAAACAAACATTATAGAGAAATTTCTCAGGGTGGGTTTCTGTTTAAAAGTCCAAGTATGCTTACACACTATCCTTAGACAAAACTATTATATTCTGCCATTGCTGACCATAAAAAAAAATTAAAACACACATTGACTCCTATACTGTAACTAAGCTTGACCATGATTATTGCTAACAGAAATTAAAATAAATATGAAATAAATAATAAAATAAAGTGTGTAAAATTACATTTCCTGATTTTCCCTAACCTGGCGATTATGGAAAGAATATTCTGGAAATACAGTACAATGTTTAAAATCTGCTTCAAATCTGTGGTCCCCTATTTATTCAACATATATGATACTGAAATTTTACAAATATAAAATATTTTATACCATTTTTGAGCTAGATGCTTGAAACCAACTAATCAGTGAAGCATTTGTTGAATAAGGCTTTTATAAGACTTGAACCTTAATTCTCAGTCAGAAAATGAATCTAAAGAATTTTAAATAATATTTTTCCACTACGTTTTTGTGGAATAAAAAAAGGTTCATTGGATGTTAAATGTTTATCATGGAACCACAGATTTTTAAGATTGTAGCCCTGGTCTCTTCTTTAATTTTTACTGCATTCAACTTTTTCTATGTGTGCACAAATGCTCATTGTAGCAGTTTGCATGTAAACAACATGTAAAATTCGCATTTAAAACTGTCCAAAAAGACTTAAAGTGCAGTTGTTGTCTAAAGTAGTGTTCTGCTTCTTGTTACCCTACCTGCCCCTTAAAATGATCTTAACTAATGTTTCTTGATTGGTAACAAAAGTGAATACAGATGTTTCAATATTAAGTACACATTTTAGTTAACTAACTAAATAGATAAATAACAGTCATTTACAAATATATATATATTTTAATCAGATTGTACACCAACTGTAAAATTCTATAAAAGCAGGTAAAAGGGGCATTTTGCATCAGAATATTAAAATATCTAAACAAAATCATAACTTACCAGTCAGTGCAGCAAAGCCACAGAGGGATAAAAATACAAGGCTGGATTTGCAGCTCATTGCTCTGCTGAAAACAGCAAATGTTCCAGAACCTTTTCACAATCAGCTTGAGGAGACGAGACAGAAAAGAGAACAGAAAGTTTGTGATCAGGGATTTGAAGGTTATGCTGAATCATCAGCTAAAGTTGTTAGTTCCCTTTAGATTGCTCTCTCCCGTTGCGGTGTAGGCTTACACTCTTAAAGATAAAGAAGCTTCACGATGCCAAAGAAGAACCTTTTTTTTTGTCTAAATGGTTCCATAAGAACCTTAAACATCTGAAGAATCTTTCTGTGTAGGTCGTGGTTGGTGGTCTTCCAGAACACAGACGCACACAAGGGTCAGAAATCAAGCATTTGCCATAAACGTAGAGACAGCAGTAGCAACCAGTCGCATCCAATACCGAATGTTTGTGGTTTCTGTTTTTGAACTTCGTATATATTCTCTGTTCTTACACCCCATTGGTCTTAGGTGTGTAAAAGACACTCAATGTAAAACAAAATAAAAGGGCATTAACGTATCTTCTGTACAACAAAAATGCCTCTACGATACCCAGACATGTCCTCCTTTTTGGCTATAAAATTGTGTCCGGAGGGATTTTGTAAAATATCATAAAATGTCCGGGTTTTTTACCTCATTTCACTGACTGTCATTAATTCAACACTTTAAATACAGCCACTGCCCACCGGCATTATTCTGAGGTACCTGTCTGATGACGTGAAAGACCCAATTGTCAAAACAAAACAAACAAGGAGCTGCTGCTGATATTTATACCGATTTGTATGATGATTTGATACAATAAAGAAGAAAAGAAAAAACAACAACAAAACAAACAAACAAAAAAAAAAAAACGAGAAGCTGTATTAGGCCTGTATAAAGAAAACACTAAGAGGGATGACAAGGCAATAAGGTTGTAATATAAGATTCAGTTCAAACAGAAAGAGAATTTAAATAAATGTGTGATTTCTAAAAGCGCTAAAATTCTCAGAATATGCTCACCCTACTCTACGATGCTTGACGTTGGTTGCCATCTGCGTTTCAGGTAGGCCCTACATTTTTACTTTCAAGGTTTTAATAAAGATCAAAAGAATGTTTTTCCCATTATTAAAAAGGTAAGAAAGAGATGGTTCTTTAAAGAACCTTTGCCTGAATGGTTCTTTGTGGAGCCAAAAATGGTTCTTCAATGGCATTGCTGTGAAGAACCTTTTAAAGCACCTTTATTTTTAAGAGTGTATGGGGAAACTCTTGTTTATTCTGATACTGAAGTTTACGTGAGCAAATGATTTCATGAAGCCAAAAGGGATGGGGCTGACTGCTATAAAAGTTCAAGTTGCCAAAAAGCTCCATTCTCCCAGCAGCATGAGAAGCTCGCGATGTCTCCAGCCCAAGTGAAATAAGCATAAAATATTCACAAACAGCAATGCATTTTAACAAAATGTTCTGCTTTGTTTTACTTTTGACCAAGATTTGGGTGAAGACCAGAGGATGCTTTTATTTCTGTTAAATAGATTCCAAGGCAATGGGGTTGTTGTTGTTTTTTCCCCCTTCAGGTAATGCATGAACTACTTAAAGAGTATAATGTAACGTAAATCATTTTTAACATGCTTAACATGCTTTTGAAAAAAAAAAAAAAAACTCTTTTTGAAAAATTATTTATGATATGTTTAAAATGCATTGTGTCCTACATCAGAATTAGACTGTATAACATGCACACACACATTGTGTTGTGGATAATTCAGCAAATGACTTCTGTTTGCTTAGCGCATTTACCCTCAGTTTCACAGACAAGGCTTAAACCTAGTCCCGGACTAAAATCTAAGTCTGAGCTGTTTCAACTAAAAGAAACTTGCACTGACTGATCTTAAAATATATCAGTGTCTTTGTTTTGTCACGTTTATAAAAATGAATTATATGTCCTATGGCCTTATCCTGGCTTAGTTTATTGTCCTCCTGCAATATTGACACACTATTTTCCTGTTTCACACTGTAAAGCTGTTTTAACAGAATCTGAACTGTAAAAAGCTACAGTATATAAAAAATCATTATGTCATTATGTATAGTGAAAAAACTTTACTTTTACTTTGCTACATTTGATGGCGTTCCTCCGTTACTGTCCTCAGAAACGTGTTTTCATTTCATGTCTGATAAAACTGCGTTAATGCTGGTTTGTGTACAGCTGTTCCTCTGGAATGTGTGATCAGATGAGCAGCTCTATGAAACAACCAATCAGAGCAGAGCTCATTATTATTCATGAAGCTTCCAAATAAGGCAATAACAGAGCACTTCATTCTAGGGACAAATGCTAGGGTGTGTAGGTCAGTGTCTTTATTTCATTCACTTTAAAAATTATTTTTAGGTTGTAAATAAAACAATAAAATAATATTTATTGGCGTATTTAAAAAAAAAAAAGTTTTAGTCTTGCCATATCAAAATGTCATGTTTAATTGATTGTGTTACTGTCCACTGATTTCCATTCAAACAGAACAGAGCGCCCCCTGGTGAACTATATCTGAGGCATTCTACAGAAATGTCCACTTTTGTTATGGAAAAATGTCTTTTCACATGTACTTTTTTTTGTCACTGGTGTTACCTTCTTTTGCAATATTAAAGGTTTTTAAGAAATATTATTTTTTTAGAAAATTCTAAAGTTACAGAATAAATAATGAAAATGCAAGAAATAAGCATTTTTCACAAAATGTTTTGCTTTGTTTTACTTTTGACCAAGATTTGGCTGAAGAGTAAAAATGCATTTTCTCTGTAAAATTTTTCTGTTAAAAAGTTGTCTTGATTTTACGTTGAAGAAAAAGGTGGATACACTGAATATAATGTCAATTATTTTGTATAAAATTGTCTGTCAAACATAAATTGGGTTCAAACTTTTATTTAAGGGGTCATCGGATGCCCATTTTCCACAAGTTCATGTGATTCTTTAGGGTCTTAATGAAAAGTCTATAATATACTTTGGTTAAAAATTCTCAATAGTAGTGTAAAAACTTTTTACACTACTATAAATCCACTTTTACCTTGTCAAAATCAGCTCAACTCATTTTATTGCATGGTCCCTTTAAATGTAAATGAGCTCTGCTCACCCTGCCCCTTTCTGATGTGGGATTATGAGCCGTAATGTTTACTTTAGCAACATTTAGCCACATTTAGCCACATTTTGCTGCGTTTAGCGGCGAAACTTGCCAACAAGCACATTATCACAGTAAGAAAGGCCGTTTGCAAAGATGCATGAAAAACCCTTATACTTACTTCTGCTGTGGGTGAAGCTGCATCACGAATGATTTGCACAAACATAGATGCATATGTAGATCAAGATCGACTCTGTCCTTTTTAAAAACGAAAGTAACGTTAATCCTCTGCTTCTTCAGCACTCAGATGTCGGGAGTAAATGAGGACTGCTATGTTCATTATTGCATCCAGCAACAGAACACCTCAATCGCTCAATCAGAGACATTCTTGTCTTCCTCTGCACCTGAGTCACACAATGGCGATCAGAGTCGGACTGTTTCAGCTTGTTGAGGGCGGGTCTAAGGTAAGGCGCTCATGTCAATCAACTATTGTAGGAGTGGCCTCTGTCTGTGTATCGTGACCAGAAGGGGATATTACTTTTAAAGATTACAAAATACCACTGGGTGGATTTTTATCATTGTAGGGTGGTTGTGTACACAAACTCCCAACACACATTGATGTTCAAACAACATGTAAAAGTAAGTTTTGCATCCGATGACCCCTTTAAAGCAGACATTTGAATCCAGAAGAAGCTTTATAGAGTCTTCAGGGAAGTATGAACATAGTTAATCAAACCGTTTGCTTCATACATTCAGTTTAAGAGCATTAAAGGCTGTGAATTATTTTCCTTTTTTTTACTTTCATTCAGACACAACAAAGCACTCCTCGCGAGTGAGATCATCTTTTGTGGTCATTTTTCATGTAGTGCATAACGTAGGTCATGGTTGGTGGTCTTCCTGAAGACAGACGCACATATGGGGCAGGAATCAAGCATTTGCCATATATGTACACAAGACAGCAGTAGCAACCAATTGAATCCAGTACCACATGTTTGTGGTTTCTGTTTTTGAACTTCCTATATATATCCTCTGTTCTTACACCTCATTGGTCTTAGGTGTGTAAAAGACACAAAACAACAGAGCAAAACAAAGTGCATTAACGTATCTTCTGTACAACAAAAATGCCTCTACGATGCTTGACGTTGGTTGCCATCTGCGTTGTGTTCATCACCACAGAAGCTGTTTCAGGTAGGCCCTACATTTTTACTATCAAGGTTTTAATAAAGATCAAAAGAATGAAAAGAATGGTTTGACTGAATGGTTCTTCGTGGAGCCAAAAATTGTTTTTCAATGGCTTTGCTGTGAAGAACCTTTTAAAGCACCTTTATTTTTAAGAGTGTATGGGGAAACTCCTGTTTAGTCTGATACTGAAGTTCACATGAACAAATGATTTCATGAAGCCAAAAGGGATGGGGCTGACTGCTATAAAAGTTGCCAAAAAGCTCCATTCTCCCAGCAGCATGAGAAGCTTGCGATGCCTCTAGCCCAAGTGAAATAAGCATAAAATATGCACAAATAGCAATGCATTTTAACAAAATGTTCTTTGTTTTACTTTTGACCACGATTTGGGTGAAGACCAGAGGATGATTTTATTTCTGATAAATTTAGATACCAAGGCAATGGGTTTGTTGTCATTTTTTCCTCCTTCAGGTAATGCATGAACTACTTAAAGAGTATAATCATTTTTAACATGCTTAACATGCTTTTGAAAAAAACTCTTTTTGGTGCCTTGTGTCCTACATCAGAATTAGACTGTATACCATACACACACATTGTGTTGTGGATAATTCAGCAAATTAATTCTGTTTGCTTAGCACATTTACCCTCAGTTTTACAGACGAGGCTTAAACCTAGTCCCAGACTTAAATGTAAGTCTGAGCTGTTTCAACTAAAAGAAACATGCACTGACTGATCTTAAAATATATCAGTGTCTTTGTTTTGTCACGTTTATAAAAATGACTTAAATGTCCTAATTGAACTATGGCCTAATCCTGGCTTAGTCTAAGCCCTGTCTGTGAAACCAGGCCTTATTTTAACAGCAGTAAATAGGGGAAATGAACTGTGTATGTGTCTCCTCTACTGACTTAGATTTAAACACAACAGAGCGCCCCCTGGTGAGAAAGATCTGCCCTGTCATAATTTTTTGTGGTCATTTTTCTATCAAAGTGGTAAAAAAATAAAAAAATAAAATAATAATAATAATTTAAATCAGTGCACAATACTTAAAAAAAAAAAAAGAAGAGGAAGAAGAAGGTTTTGGTTAGATTTTGGGATTACTATTGTCCTCCTGCACACTATTGCCCTCCTGCAGACTTTTTTCCTGTTTAACACTGTAAAGCTGCTTTAACAGAATCTATACTGTAAAAAGCTCTATAAAAATCATTATGTCTATCTTTATTTGTGTTCAGTTTGTCTTAAGCCGTTAATCTCCTGGAAAGTTTTCAGTCGAAGAGCCATTAAGTGAATGCTTCAAAAAATATATTTTTTAAATGTCATAGACTAGGCTAAACTGCATCTAATCAAAAATATAAATCATGTGAAACAATAGTTATTATTATTATTACTATTATTATTATTATTATTTATTTATTTACAATTTTAATCATTTACTGTGCATCCCTAAAGTCACCTTCCAACCTGTCAGTATGTGTTTTTTCATTTTTCGCCGTTAAACTCCTGGAAATTTTTCAGTCGAAGGATCATTAAGTGAATGCATGAGTGCTAATTCAGAGAAAATTATTATTTTATATCAATAAACTATTAATTTCAGAGTGTATTTGCCACCAAAGCACACACTCTCTTGCATTCTGTGATGGTTTCGAAACAGCCCAAGCCATCTCTTATCGCACACTGGACGAGACAAACGTGGCTTGAAACAATTCTACTATCTTTAAATGCCTTATCAATGCATCATATATTCTATTATGATTTCCTCCATTATTTAGCAGAGTTTTAAGTGAAAAATGACCAATATCCATTTCTCTTAATTCTTTCATCAGGCATGTCCTTTCATTGTCATTCACAGCACAATACAGTACATGCTTTATAGTTTCAGCTGCCCCACACTTACTGCAAATCCCGGACTCATGTTTATTCATTCTATATAAAGAGTGATTTAGAGCTGTGTGCCCCAATCTGAGTCTAGTTTTTACTTTATCCTCTATCCTGTTTCCAAAATTCCCTCTTTCAGTTCCAACTTGATTTTAAATATAGAAAAAAAGTCTTCCTCTTTTCTCCTTATTCCAAAAATCTTGCCATTTCCTTTTAATAATTGTTTTAATTTTGGCCTTAAACTCTTTTATGCTTAGTGCTATATTCATCTCTATATTTGGTAGTTTCAGGGCACTGCTTTGTCAACTGATTAGCTTTTTCTTTTCCGTCCACTCCCACATGTGCTGAAACCCAAATAAAAGACAAATATATTTCTAATTTATCAACCCTATAGATGCTTCAAAGAGTTTGTCTCGTAGTGGAAGCGTTTTGTGCAGTCGCATTTCAATCTCTGTGCGGACGTTGCTATTTGTATATTTACCAAAAAATGAAATAAATAAATGCTGTATGTAACCCCTTGATTTTTTTATTTATTTTTTATTTATTTATTTTTTATTTTTTCAAAGATAGTGAGAGCTGATGCTGGGGAATATAACCAAATTTGTGCTAGATTATAAACAGCTTTAACTAAAGTAGTTTTGGCTACTTGAAACTAAAGAAAGGACTAGATATTTTGATCATTCCTGTTATACAGTGACTTTTCTGTCACATATATTTATAAGAAATGGCTTAAATTATATATTTAGATCTTATTTTTATTTTTTATTCACGTAAGCATTCAATTTGATCATGTCCTCAGTGGAAAGTAATCCACTAAGTAATTAATGTTATACACTAGGCTAAACTGCATCTAATCATAAATATAAATCATGTGAAAATATAGCTATTTATTATTATTATTACACCTTCCACCCTGTTAGTATGTGCTTTCTCGCCTTCCAAAATAGCCTGCAATTCCATTGAGACCATTTTCAGGAAGTGATATTGCTCATTTTGAGTTCATGAATAATTCAACCACAAACTGAAGTAAGCGTCAACTCTCACGCCTTTTTTTTTTTTTTTGTCACACTCTTAAAGCTCCACCCTGTTAGTCTGTTACATAGAATGTTTGTCTGGTCAAAAAAATGTAAAACATATCTGACATAGTTACTTCCATTTGTAGAAGATTAGAAAGCTAAATGTTGGCCACTCAAAGAGCTACGGCTAACCTAACTCAAAATGTTCCATGTGAAAATAATTTAATTTTAATTTCAAAAAAGAAGTAAAGCACATTAACATATAGTTTGTGCTAAAATGTCACATGAATACTTAACGTTGGTCGCTATCTGCGTTTTGTTCATCACAAAAGCTGCTTCAGGTACATTTTTTAACGTTTTATCAAAGAGTGTGGATTGGTTTTGTTGACTTTAAAGTAGTTTTTTTTTATTATTTTATAGTTTAACCTAATTACATACAACTTATAAATAACTAATAAAGGAAAGATACTTGCTTGTTGAACATTAAAGTTCTCTCTCATATTTTATACATTAGGTGAAGATGTGAATAAAGCAGTGGGTGAGACAGTGTCTTTTGGTCCAACCAACATAAATCCTCCTGTCACCAGCATTATATGGAAACACAAACGCAGCAGTAGAATTGTTGTCAAGGCGATTGAATGGGATGATGATGGTATTAACATCCCGAATAAGAGATTCAAAGGCATCACAACTCTTGATCGGAAAACTGGACAAATCACAATTACTAATTTAACTTTTAAACATATTGGAGTTTATACCATTGACATCAACAGTAAAGAGCAGGAACAAAGATTCAACTTGGAAGTTATGGGTAAGTGGATACTGATTATGATTTTTATTCATATTAATACGGTAAAAGCATTATATTTTATTATGATCTTTTAATACTTCTAGCAATTCTGTCAACATTTTTTTTTTCTTTTACCAATATTGATTTGTGGGGCATACTGTGGAGCACCATGTAAATACCACTATAATGGTATCAGATTGTGATATTTTTGGTATATATTTTTATACTTCGATAATTACCATAAATACCAAGTGAGTACTTCCAAAAATATGTTTTCCGTGTTCATTTTGATAAGTTTTTTTTTTTTTTTTTTTTTTTTTTGGTTCATGGCTAAACAACTTCAAAATTAATTTTCCACATGTGGGTGGTCATTAGACACCCTTTCTGCCAGTTAATCACCTGGAACCTGTGACGTCATTTTGTTTTTTCTCAGTTCTGTTTAACAAAATAACAGTCGTCCTCTGCTGCTATATCAGTACAGATTCTTAAACTGTACAGAGCAAGTCCTAGATTGGGCTTTCCTCTATGCAAAGTTGCAAACTAATGCGTTTCACAGAAATATTTGTTTTCAGAATTATTAACCTGTTTTATTTAGCTGTGCGGACTTAAATCTTTTTTATTTTAATTTATTTAGCAGATGTTAGAACACAGATCATTCAGTCAAGTGTAATTTTTCTTTTAGACACTAACAATAGATTTTTTTAAATGGGTCATAAGATGTTGCTAAAAAGAGCATTATTTTGTGTATTTGGTGAAATGCAACGTGTTTATGTGGTTTGAGGTTCAAAACATTATTTTCCACATACATTGTTGTTCCTCTCTGCCCCGCCTTTCTGAAACACCTGGATTGATGAAAAGCGAGGTGTTCTCTGATTGGCCAGCTATCCGGTGCGTTGTGATTGGCCGGATACCTCAAGCGCGTGAAGGAAATGTTACGCCCCTTTTATTGTGATGCCATTTCTCGCCGCAATGAGACAGAAACAATTATAAACGAGGCATTTGTTGCATCCAGTGGGGACATAACTACTGATTATAATGACTCTGATTATGAAAAAAATTTAAATTTAAAAACAATTAAAAAATGTTAATAAATAAAACATGATATTACAACAGTGCTTTTTATGTATGTTATGATTTGCATTAAAATACTATGATATTACAGGCGGAGAGCATCCTTTACGTTTTTCTTTGTTTGTTTCACAGCGCCGGTCTTTTAACCTATGATACAAATAGATAGGGTTGGTAAAAACCCTGATGTTGAGTGATAGTTTGTATTAAAATTAAAACAACATTAATATGTGGTACAAACATTGTACCATGGCATGGTCACAACATTTTTCCAAAACTATAGTTTTCGTTTTGTTTTTTCTCTCTATGTGATCTTGATTTCCATACTTGTTTCATTGTATCTTTCACAGAGCGAGTCCCTAAACCTGTGATAAAAACAAAGACGAGCAGTAACCCTGATGTTTTGTATTTAATGTGCGAATACAATGAAACCATCATCTGGAGGAATTCTACTGGAGAAATACTGAAGGGCTCGCTGCGCAATTTGACAGGAGAGTTCATCGTAGTCGAAAACAAAAGAAATCCAGATAACTACTACACCTGCACACTTAAGAACGCAGTGAGTGAGAAGACCAGTGATCCGGTCTATGAGAGAGATCTGTTTAAAGGTATTTTCTCTAAAATGAGTCACATATAATTATAAGAAATGGCTTAAATTATATATTTAGGTCTTATTTATCACTTAAACAGAGATACTAGACATTACAAATACTATTTTGTATTTTACACACCTTTCCATTTAGGCTTAGACACCTGTATCACTCCTAAAAATGTCTGAATGTCATTACATTAAATAAAATGTCAAAGCAAATATCACTAATTTGAAAGAATGACAGACAGCACCAGACTTATTTTCATGTTCACTATTGTTCATTTTGTTTTTTCTCAGTTCTGTTTAACAAAATAAAAGTCGTCCCCTGCTGCTGTATCTGTACAGATTCTTAAACTGTACAGAGCAAGTCCTAGATTGGGCTTTCCTCTGTGAAAACTAATGCGTTTCTCAGAAATATTTGTTTTCAGAATTATTAACATGTTTTATTTAGCTGTGCGGACTTAAATCTTTTTTATTTTAATTTATTTAGCAGATGTTAGAACACAGATCATTCAGTCAAGTGTTATTTTTCTTTTAGACACTAACAATAGATTTTTTAAATGGGTCATAAGATGTTGCTGAAAAGAGCATTATTTTGTGTATTTGGTGAAATGCAACGTGTTTATGTGGTTTGAGGTTCAAAACATTATTTTCCACATACATTGTTGTTCCTCTCTGCCCCGCCTTTCTGAAACACCTGGATTGATGAAAAGCGAGGTGTTCTCTGATTGGCCAGCTATGCGGTGCGTTGTGATTGGCCGGATACCTCAAGCGCGTGAAGGAAATGTTACGCCCCTTTTGTTGTGATGCCATTTCTGGCCGCAATGAGACAGAAACAATTATAAACGAGGCATTTGTTGCATCCAGTGGGGACATAACTACTGATTATAATGACTTTGATTATGAATGATTTTTTATGCGTTGTGTTGCGCCCCGCTCACACTCCAAAGACAAAGGAAAACAAGAAACCGCATCGTAAGACCCCTTTAATATACTGTAATCAGCTGCAGGAACGTTGCATTTTGTCAGGATTTAAGTTAAGAAGTGTCTATTTACACTCACTCCACCCACCAATGTGTTATTGTCATAGTCATCACTACAAAAGATGGCTATTAACTGTCAGCTCTAGTGATGCAGAGGATAAACTGCATTTAATAGTAGGCATTATTAATTAATTCAATTAATAAACTGAATTAAAATGATAATTTACACTCAGTATGTAATTACTGCATACTGTACTACAAGCTTGAGGTGCAGATAATTGTGTCTATTTGCAATAAGTATTATAAATATCAGGAAGTCCTTCTGTTTCAACATAGTGTAAATAGTATCTATAGCTATTTGCACTTAGTGTAAATAGAACTCACTGTTATTTGCACTTAGTGTAAATAGCATCTCTCACCAAGAAAATATGCTATTTTCACTTTGTGCAAATAGCTGCTGCTTTTAAGTTATGAGTGTGCACAATTTAAAGTAAAAAAAAATTAAATTTAAAAACAATTTAAAAATGTTGATAAATAAAACATGATATTACAACAGTGCTTTTTATGTATGTTATGATTTGCATTAAAATACTATGATATTACAGGCGGAGAGCATCCTTTACGTTTTTCTTTGTTTGTTTCACAGCGCCGGTCTTTAAACCTGTGATACAAATAGATAGGGTTGGTAAAAACCCTGATGTTGAGTGATAGTTTGTATTTAAATTAAAACAACATTAATATGTGATACAAACATTGTACCATGGTCACAACATTTTTGCAAGACTATAGTTTTTGTTTTGTTTTTTCTCTCTGTGTGATCTTGATTTTCATACTTGTTTCATTGTATCTTTCACAGAGCCGGTCCCTAAACCCGTGATAAAAACAGAGACGAGCAGTAACCCTGATGTTGTGTATTTAATATGCGAATACAGTGAAACCATCACCTGGAGGAATTCTACTGGAGAAATACTGAAGGGCTCGCTGCGCAATTTGACAGGAGAGTTCATCGTAGTCGAAAACAAAAGAAATCCAGATAACTACTACACCTGCACACTTAAGAACGCAGTGAGTGAGAAGACCAGTGATCCGGTCTATGAGAGAGATCTGTTTAAAGGTATTTTCTCTAAAATGAGTCACATATATTTATAAGAAATGGCTTAAATTATATATTTAGGTCTTATTTATCTCTTAAACAGAGATAATAGACATTACAAATACTATGTTGTATTTTACACACCTTTCCATTTAGGCTTAGACACCTGTGTCACTCCTAAAAAATGTCTGAAAGTCATGACATTAAATAAAATGTCAAAGCAAATATCACTAATTTGAAAGAATGACAGACAACACCAGACTTCTTTTCATGTTCACTATTGTTCTTTGCTTTAGTGATCAACTAGAAACTAAGAAGGTGGTACTAACAGATACTTCATTGTTTGAAGGTTTATTAACATAATCTCTCATGTTTCATTCATTAGGTGAAGATGTGAAGAATGCAGCTTCATTTCATCCAGGCACAGCACATTCTGCCCAAGTGTTCATTTTGTCACAGATTTTTCTTTTAGTCATAGTTTGTGTCTTTTAGTCAAACAGTTATGTCACAACATGACTTAAGTACTTGTTCAGTAAAGTGGTGTTTTTTTATCTTGCATTTGTTTTTGGTTGTGTTTTTTGGTGTATGGATCAACTTTTGATCAATATGTCTGTTCAGTTTACTAAGTATTTTGTCATGTCATTCAATTATTTTAGTTTTACTATGATAATAAGTCCACAGTTTTAGTCAATTAAAAGAACATAATTTATCCAACAAGAATGTGTCAAACTGTAAACCTTTAACAAAACATTTTCAAAAACCTATAAACATTAATCATACATCTATAAAACAACATGAAAAGTCGCAATACGCTTTGCCATAAAGCCTGTATGTGGCAGCCTTGAGCAGTTTGTAATAATGAGATAAAATAGCATTTATCTGGTAATAATTCTTAAGAATGCTTAATTATCTACCCTAGTGGAAAATAAATATATTAAAATGTATTTAAAATAAGTATATCACATGCTAAGTATACTACAAATACATTTACATATAATGCACTTAATAAAAATACCCTATTGTACTTTTAGTACTAAACGGGTATGCTTACAGTCTGTTAAATTAAAACAGCTAATTTTGTACTTAAAGCACTTTAATTGTGTAAAAGTTGTGCTGAAATCCAACTAAAGATATACTGAAATATATTTGATGAAAGTGGAACAATTGCAATTATACTTAAGGTACACTTGTAAGTATTTTGCATTTAAAGACCATCCTCATCAATAGTGATCATATAATAGGCTCGATATTAAGAAATGTGCATTGTGCACAAGTAGAACCCCAAATGAAGTTTATTTACAATTTTTATAATAATTAAGTCTTGAGCGAAATGTCAGTGAATATGTTAATAGACTTAAAACATACTTAATAAAAAAAAAATGCAATCTGAATCTACTTTTTTATAGGGTTCTTCTTGGAGATTACAGAGAAATTCCATCTACATTTTATTTGTACTTTTATTTGCTGCATTTAGCCCTATATATTTGGAAAAGCACTCTGTTTTGGTCACTGCATATTTTGATTTATTTTATGATGTTATTATACAGTTAAAAAGGTTAAGCATACAAAGACACAAAAAGCATTCATTTTTTATGCCATAATGAATGTAACATAAAATAGGCACACATCTTCATTTTCTTTGAAAAAAAGGTGATTTTAGTACAGTAACACTGATTGTATTTTCTATTAATCAAAACTAATTTAAGTAGATATTTATCATTTCTGACTTCAAAGGGAATGAACCAAAAGAGTCCACATAAATGCAATGTAGCCGCTTTGCATAAAATATCCAGATACATGTCTGTCAAATGTAACTTTCTAAAGTTGATTCGTGTGTCTTTATTGACATTTGAATAAAAAAAAACTTCACAGCAGAAAAAAAAAGGCATAGGAAATAAAAAATCTAAGGTGTGGTACCACAGCAAACACAGAATGTCCCCCTAACGTTCCCATATGTGTCACAGTTCTGTCTGTTTGTGTCTTTGGTTTCGCCCGTTGTCTCCCCCTGTTGATTCTGTGTGATTTGGTTTTGCCCTCGTTTGCCCTGATCCCCGTCACCTGTGTCTAATGATTAGGTTGTTTTTAAAAGTCTGTCTGTTTCTTGAGTTCACTGTCGGTCTTTGTTAATGTTAAATGTATATCGTGTGAGGACTATCATCTGTGTTCCTGCCTGCTCCTGCCTTGTTCATCTTTGAGAATTATATTAAATAGTGTTTATTGAGTATGTCGTCTCGTCTCATCCTACACATCAACATATAACAATATGTTTCCCATTTGGTTATTTTTTTCGGGAACCAAATGAGAACGTTCCCTGTAGGTTCTCTTTTTAATAACCTATAAAGAACGTTCTCAGAACGTTCCCTGCAGGTTATTTTTAGGTTTTAATTTTATCACCAACAGAGAATGTTCCCAGAACGTTCCCTGCAGGTTATTTTTTGTTTTTATTTTATAACCTAAAAAGAACCTTCCAGGAACGTTCCCAGAACATTCTCCTAACCTAAAGGGAACGTTCTAGTTATGTAAAGAAAACCTTCCTGGCTAACACGGAACGTTCTGGGAACCAAAAATTGTTAGCTGGGGTACATTTTAAAATCACATCCTACAGCAGATGTCAGATTAATTATTCATGTACACATATGCATTTATTAGGCCTAATACATAGATTTAGGCAATGCTGGTTGTTTTGATATAATCATATCCTACCACTTTTGTGAGTAAAATCACTCAAAATGGCATTATTTGTTTGGCATTTAACAACAAACATTGGACTCTAGACCCTCATGAACGCGCATTTGGTTCAGTTTCGTGTTTGGGCTTCTCTTTTAAGGCTTGTCCTTTAGTGGCTGGTCGGCAGTGATTGTGAAACGCATTCCGAGTGAAAATACTGAAGAAAGGTGCACAAGCTGTGCTTTGTCTTAAAATGTTACCTCTAAGATACTGGATGGTTGTCATCTGTGCCGTGTTCATCACCACAGGAGTTGTTTCAGGTAATTTATGAGTTCGTTATATTCTCTAAAAAGTCAACAAAACTCGTTTTGTTTTAAAAAAGATAAAAAAAAAATTAATGCTATCCACTTTTTATTTCATCTGCAGCAAAATTGTGGACTTTTACAATGATACGTTTGGTCATTAACTTTTAAATGCATCATTATACAAAGTATTATGCAACACATAATCATTAATTATTAATAGTGTTCATCGTCTGTTTGATTACACCATTACTGATTTTAACAAACATCTATACCATATGTACATCAACTTAACACACAGTAGTCACCACTAGTAAGCTACTAAATATTTTGTAGTAACCTACATTTTCTGTACAGCTGCTTTGCAACGATTTGTATCGTGATTCGTGAAAAGCGTTTTACAAAAAAATTGAAAACTTGAATTGAATTATGCAAAGGCATGAGGATTCTAGGCATGAAAGACTCTCAAATGGCAGACCAACGCGCCTCTTTATTTCTCTCGAATAAGTTAGTAAATTAAATTAAACGAAATGTGGGTGAAAGGGTTATTTGTGCCCCTGATCCGAGTCATTGACCTCACTGGCTCTTGCACGACAAACACACACACACACACACACACACACATGTTGGGTTTACATGTTTTATGGGGACATTCCATAGGCCTAATGGTTTTTTATACTGCACAAACCGTACTTTCTATCGCCCTATACCTACCCTACACCTAAACCTAGCCCTCACAAGAGATTGTGCACACTTTTACTTCCTCAAAAAACTCATTGTGCATGATTTATAAGCCTGTTTCCTCATGGGGACCTGAGAAATGTCTCCACAAGGTCAAAATCTACTGGTATTCCTATCCTTGTGGGTCCCCACAACGTGATGAATACCAGGTACACACACACACACACACACACACACACGCACGCACGCACGCACGCACGCACGCACGCACACACACACACACACACACACACACACACACACACACACACACACACACACAAACATTTCTTCTTTTTTTTTGCACATTTGTCACATATTAGCTTTTAGATATTCAGTGTTTTTTTTTTTTTGTTTTTGTTTTTTTTGTCAGTCAGAAATGACAAGGGAGGCAGCTTCCAGCAATACAAAGCAGTATGGGTGTGACACAGAAGAGATCAGATGTGCTAATACTTTAGCCACATTTAAATGCAGACTCAAAACTCATCTGTTCAGTTGTGCATTTGTTGAATGAGCACTGTGCTACGTCCGAACTGATTGCATTGTATTTTATGTATAATTATTTTTATTCTTAACTGTTCTCATTAATTTGAAATCAATTTTAACATCTTTTTAAATGTTCTTAAATTCATTGTTGTGATTATTATTATTATTATTACTACTACTACTTTTATTTATTTAGTTTTTTATGATTATTTGGTAACACTTTACAATAAGGTTCATTAGTTAACATTAGTTTACCACATTAGTTAACATGAACTAATAATGAACTGCACTTATACAGCATTTATTAATCTTTGTTAATGTTAATTTCAACATTTACTAATACATTATAAAAATTTTGTTAACATTAGTTAATGCACTGTGAACTAACATGAACAAACAATGAACAACTGTATTTCTGTTAACTAATGTTAATAAAGATTAGTAAATACAGTAACAAATGTATTGCTCATGGTTAGTTCATGTTAGTTAATACATTAACTAATGTTTAACTAATGAACCTTATTGTAAAGTGTTACCGATTATTTTAACTCATCTTATGTACAGCACTTTGAATTACCATTGTGTGTGAAATGTGCTATATAAATAAACTTGCCAATGTTCACTAACATATTCTTTCATATTTTATTATGTGAAGATGAGATGAAAGCAGTGGGTGATAGAGTGTCTTTTGCTCCAACCAACATAAATCCTCCTGTCACCACCATTATATGGAAACACAGAAGCAGCAGTGGAATTGTTATCAAGGCGATTGAATGGGATGATGATGGTTTTGCCATCCCGAGTCAGAGATTCAAAGGCATCACAACTCTTGATGAGAAAACTGGACAAATCACTATAACTAATTTAACTGTTGAACATAGTGGACTTTATACCATTGACATCAACAGTAAAGAGCAGGAACAAAGATTCAAAGTGACTGTTATGGGTGAGTGGATATTTAAATACTTTAAAAGCCATTTTTAACATGATTTTGCTGTAGTCTTTTTTTTACATTTAAGATACTATTGATCTTCTATTGGTCACAATGTTTCACGTGATACAAATTCATAGGTCCACAGTCTAACCGCCCTTGTCTTCATTTTGTTTTGTGTGTGGAGTTTGTCTGTGGTCTGTTACACATTCTTCATTGTTTCTTTCACAGAGCGGGTCCCCAGACCTGTGATAGAAACAGAGAAGATCGAAGGTAACCATGATGTGTATTTAAGATCCAAGTACAATGGAATGATCATCTGGAAAAATAACAAAAATAACATTTTAAGTGGATGCAACTACCAGCAAAACCAAAAAGTATTGGTAATCAATAGGGATGTCCCAATCAGGTTTTATTTTTGTGCCCCTGATCCGAGTCATTGAATATTGACCTCACTGGTTCTTTAGATTGCCCTGGTGTTGACGTAAGATTTGCTTGTTCAATATTCACTAACATATTCTTTCATATTTCATAAGGTGAAGATGAGATGAAAGCAGTAGGTGAGACAGTGTCTTTTGGTCCAACCAACATAAATCATCCCATCACCAGCATTATATGGAAACACAGAAGCACCAGTGGAATTGTTATCAAGGCGATTGAATGGGATGATGATGGTTTTGCCATCCCGAGTCAGAGATTCAAAGGCATCACAACTCTTGATGAGAAAACTGGACAAATCACTATAACTAATTTAACTGTCGAACATAGTGGAGTTTACACCATTGACATCAACAGTAAAGAGCAGGAACAAAGATTCAAAGTGACTGTTATGGGTGAGTGGATATTTAAATACTTTAAAAGTCATTTTTAACATGATTTTGCTGTAGTCTTTTTTTTACATTTAAGATACTATTGATCTTCTATTGGTCACAATGTTCCACATGATACAAATTCATAGGTCCACAGTCTAACCGCCCTTGTCTTCATTTTGTTTTGTGTGTGGAGTTTGTCTGTGGTCTGTTACACATTCTTCATTGTTTCTTTCACAGAGCGGGTCCCCAGACCTGTGACAGAAACAGAGAAGATCGAAGGTAACCATGATGTTGTGTATTTAAGATCCAAGTACAATGGAATGATCATATGGAAAAATAACAAAAATAACATTTTAAGTGGATGCAACTACCAGCAAAACCAAAAAGTATTGGTAATCAATAGGGATGTCCCAATCAGGTTTTCTTTTTGTGCCCCTGATCCGAGTCATTGAATATTGACCTCACTGGTTCTTTATATTGCCCTGGTGTTGACGTAAGATTTGCTTGTTCAATATTCACTAACATATTCTTTCATATTTCATAAGGTGAAGATGAGATGAAAGCAGTAGGTGATACAGTGTCTTTTGGTCCAACCAACATAAATCGTCCCATCACCAGCATTATATGGAAACACAGAAGCACCAGTGGAATTGTTATCAAGGCGATTGAATGGGATGATGATGGTTTTGCCATCCCGAGTCGGAGATTCAAAGGCATCACAACTCTTGATGAGAAAACTGGACAAATCACTATAACTAATTTAACTGTTGAACATAGTGGAGTTTATACCATTGACATCAACAGTAAAGAACAGGAACAAAGATTTAAAGTTACTGTTATGGGTGAGTGGATATTGATTATTTAAATTCTTTAAAAGTCATTTTTTTAAACATGATATTGCTGTAATTTTTACATTTAAGATGTGTGGAGTTTGTCTGTGGTCTGTTACACTTTTTCATTGTTTCTTTCACAGAGCGGGTCCCAAACCTGTGATCAAAAAGGAGATGATTATTGGTCAAAGACAGCACATCATGACCATCAGGATAAAGACCAGACCAAAATTACCAGTGTTAATTTAACTCTGTGAGAGTTCATTTCAGCACTCTCCTGGTGTTTATATAATTCTCACTGCCCAGTGTTAAATCAACCTTTTTTTTAAATAGTGGTTACAAATTATCACTGCCTCAGAGTTCAACATTTAACCCTCATGGAGTTTATCCAACATCTTTGGTCAGTGTTAATCTAACTCTAAATGAACACTACCTTAAAAAAAAAAAAAAAAAGCAATATTCATTTGAGAACTTCTAAAAAGATTAATATAATTCTGAAATAAGCAGGAAAATGAATTAAGGTTACTTTTAGAAAAACAATTTGTAATAGTAAACCCACAAAACAAGATATGTTTTTCAGCATGGCAATGTGTTTAGTTGAAAGAACACATCCATATGTCAAAACTATTAACAGGTGAAAGGTCAGAGTCAAAAATTGCTTGACCAGAACATAAAATAAGACTGCAATTAAAACATGATCAATTCTAGTAAAGGTGAACTATTGTACTTTTCTGTAGAGATCATCTAGAAAGAGAGACTTGCTTGTTTAAAGGTTCATTAAAATGATCTTTCATATTTCATTCAATAAGTGAATATGTGAGGAATGCAGCTTCATTTAATCCAGCCACAATTACACCCCAGTGTTAATTTTTTTTTTCACAAATTTTTCTTTTAGTCATTGTTCATGTCTTTTAGTCAAATATTTCAATTGTTAGCCATTTCTCAATAAAGTTGTGGTTTTTATCTCGCATTTGCTCTTTTGATGTTTTTTCACCCTCATGGTTACAAACCTTTTCTTGCAACTTTTGCAAAATGTCTTTTAAATTTAGTATTTTGTCATGTCATGCATTCATTTTGGTCAGTTTTACTCAGATGACAATTCCACAGTTTTAGTTTGTAAAATAATATCATTTTTAATCTAATGAAAATGTGTCAACTGTAACTGAACTTTAATCAGTATATTAACTCTATTAACTATTAATCAGTATATGGATAGCCTGTAAAGTCCTTGTAGTAGACAGTACTGGTACTGGTATACAGTTTACTATAAGGCCTTTATGTGGCAGCCTTGAGCAGATTAAAAGATCATTTTAGCTAAAGGGCCTGAGCTCATGACTGAGCTGGCAATATTTCAAAATGCCATTAGATGGTATTTTATCTGAACTACTGTACCTCTTAAATGTGATCTAGACTTTACCAATGTTCTTCAATGCAACTTTTTATCCAAAGAACAAAATATATTTAGGCTAAAGGTAAACCCCTAAAATGATTATTATTATTATTATTATTATTATTTTTATTTTTTATTTTTTTTTACATTTTTATAAATATCTACACATAATGAAATGTAGCTTAGCAAAGTGTAGCTGAGGAAATCCGAGGAATAAAAAAACAAGACTCTATTGGCAGATCATTGCTCTTCTGAAAACAACAAATGTTCCAGAACCTTCTCACAATTAGTGCGAAGAGACAAAAAAGAATTTCCGTTCACAGAATAACAGAAAAGAGAAAAGAGAAGAGAAAGTCTGTGGTTTTGCAAGGAGTTGGCACTTATGCCGAACCGTCAACTAAAGATGTTAGTTATGCAGACCAAACAATTCAAGTCTGCAAACTCTCACTAGTTTGTCAACCTTTCCCATTGGGCAATGTAGCAAGTCACAGACACATTTGTCGATTTCTGGAACACCTCTGATTCGCCACTGCAATCCTTTAGCTAAAGCAAAGAAAGTGTATACACAATATAAATTGAACTTTGTGAGTTTTGTACTTTTATTGATTTGTGTTGAGAAGTTCTTTGTTTTGCAACATTGAAACTGTTATTTTTTTTACATAATTTTATGATAAAAGCACAGTACCAGTCATCATGACATTAACTACTATGCATTTCCAGATTTTTTTTTTCAGCACACACATAGACCAGACAACTAGTATGTATTGACAACATTTTTTGTTTGGGTGTTGATTTCAATTTTCAACAGTCTTATATTTATATAAATGGATTCATGAACTCTAGATGAGACTTTAATGTTGAAAAGTTGCACTCTTTGTGCAGCAGAATCAAATTACGACCAGAGTTATGAAATAAGTTACTACATTGAGAACCTTCATATGTAAGAATATTCATAAAGAATCTGTGATGTTGACTAGATATTTTTTTTTTATCGTAATCCGTCATGTTTATAAACTCCACAGTACATTTTGGTGCAAAATCTTCTCTCAGTTTGCAAAATGGCAAATTAAATAGGCCATTGAAGCCAGGGTGTTTTTATGCACTGTAAAAATACTTTTTCAAGTTGTAAATAAGTTGTAAACAGCGATTGTAACTTGAAAAAGAAAATATTTTAAATTGTAAATGTTATGAGGGATTAATAATAGAATTTATTTAACACAAATATCCCCAATTTAATTTTATCATTATAAATCTATGAAACTTATTGTCTTCTCATTACATCAAAAACAGGGTTCACAGAGAAATGTTCAATAAAATTTATAAAAATTATTTTTTTTAATGATGAAAAAAGCTTGTTTAATCAAAAGCAATACATCTGGTATTAAAGCAAGATTGCTTTTCAATGACCCCACTTTTTGTCAAAACTGCCAGACATTCATTAAAATGCAATAAAATCAAGGGCAGATGTCGCTCTATACTCTAATTCTTGTGCCACAGTCCATCTCTGCAGAGTGCTTCAGTGTCAGACAGGCTCTGGTAAGCTGTATAGTTGAATTTAAAAAAAGGCACAAAATATATATAAATAACATACATTCTGCTTCATTTTACTTTTAAATAAGATTTGAATGAAGAGTAAAAATTCCTTTTTTTGGTTAAAATTTATTTATGCTAACAATGTACTAGGTTGTTATTTATGTATTTATTTATTTATTTATTTTGCAGGAAATGCATGGACTACTAAAACAGTATACACTGAATGTAATGTCAATCATTTTGAATGCAACTGACAAAATTGTATGTTTTAAGCAAACATTCAAATTCAGAAGGAGATTTCAAGAGTCGTCAGGGAAGTATAAACATTTTGTTTAATATATTCAGTTTAACAACAGAGTGCCCTTGGCAAGTGAGATCTGCCCTGCCATCATTAATAGCACATGTAGGTCGTGGTTGTAAGTCTTCCTGAACACAGACGCACACTTACGTATTTGCCATGTGTACACAAGACAGCAGTAGCAACCAATTGCATCCAGTGTGGTTTGAGTTTTGAACTTCCTCTACATTTATTTTACACCCAGTCTGTGTAGTGTAACACTAAGTGTCTAAAAGACATTCATAGCAAAACAGAAGTGCATTAACGTGTCCTTTGCCTGACAAAAATGTCTCTACAATGTTTGACGTTGGTCACAATCTACATTGTGTTCATCACCACAGAAGCGTTTTCAGGTAGGCTACGTGATGTGTTTATTTTTTGTCAAATGTTGTGCAATATCTGATTTTGTTAACTCTAAAAAGTTTGATTTGAAATAAAGAATTACCTAATTATATACAAAGTATAAATGACTGTACAGAATAACAGATACTTGCTTGTTGGATGTTAAACATTTGTCTTATATTTTATACATTAGGTGAACATGAGACGAAAGCAGTGGGTGAAACAGTGTCTTTTGGTCCAACCAACATGTATCCTTTAGTCACCAGCATTATATGGAAACAAAGAAGCAGCACTGGAATTGTTGTCAAGGCGATTGAATGGGATGATAATGGTTTTAACATCCTGAATCAGAGATTCAAAGGCATCACAACTCTTGATCAGAAAACTGGACAAATCACTATAACTGATTTAACTGTCGAACATACTGGAGTGTATACCATTGACATCAACAGTAGAGAGCAGGAACAAAGATTCTACTTGGAAGTGCTGGGTAAGAGGATATTGATTATTATATTGATTAATATTAATTGTTAATGCATTAAAAGTAAGGTGTTTTTTTAAGTCTAAGTTATGATTTGTATTAAAATACTATTATATTACAGTCTGATGCCATCATTGAAGTTTTTCATTATTTCTTTCACAGCACTGGTCCCCAAACCTGTGATACAAATAGATAGGAGTGCTGAAACTTTTTGCATGGCTATTGTAGTTTTTTTTTTTTTTTTTTTTTTTTAGTGTTTGATTTCATTTTGCTTTCTCAGTTAACTGGAAGTTCATAAGTTTTTTCATTGTTTCTTTCACAGAGTGAGTCCCCGAACCTGTGATAAATATAGAGAAGAGCAGTAATCCTGATGTTGTGTATTTAAGATGTGGCTACAGTGAAACGATCATCTGGAGGAATTCTGCTGGAGTAAAACTGGAGGGCAAGATGAACCATCAGCCAGGAGAATGTATCGTAGTTGAAAACACAAGAAATCCCAAAAACTTCTACACATGTACACTCAAGAATGCCGTGAGTGAGAAGACCAGTTATCCGGTCTATGAGAAAGATCTGTTTGAAGGTAAGACAGCGATTTACTTCAACATCACTTGCTACAGAGGCGATTATTTTCTCTTTTCTCTTCAGAAGTTGTTACATTCAACAAGTATTCATATTTACACTTAAAAATACAGTGAAGTGAATGAGTCTGTTACATCGCTGTGCGGGAAAAAAGTCTTCATTTAGTTTTACTTCATCCATTCAGAGGTGGATTTGCTGGTGTGTTTTGGACCATTGTCCTGCTGCTTTTCACAACGGGCCACGTGGGTTTGGATTTTGTTTTCCCTTCATAAAAAAACAAAAAACCTTCATTTAAAAACTGCATGTTGTGTTTACTTGTGTTATCTTTGCACAAAAACCATTTAACAGTCACAAAAGGAAGTTTTCATGTTATCTTGCAATTCATTTTGAAATCGGAAATCTTAACTGGCTCTTTTCCACACAAAGATCAGATGAAAAAGAGTCATTTTGGAAGCAGATAAATACATTTTGAGCAAAGATGAAGACAAACATTTTTTGCATTTATCTTTGGTAAATAATTGTACATTCAGTTGGTACATTGGTCAACTCTTACTAATGTCTCAAAATATCAATATTTTTTAACAAACATTTCAGAATGTTTTTGTGTTGTGCTAATTAGCTCTAAACACCAAATCACAAAGTAACGCACACAATCACTAATAAGTGTTTATGTACTGTATCTATACCTAACCTAACAATTAAAAAAAAATTCATAACATTACGGACATTGATTATATATGTGTAGATTTAGAAATCATTGAGTAATTGGTTCATAAATCCACTTGGGAGAAATGATGTGTCATGGCTTGTCATTAGCAAACAATGATCATCATTATCTATCTATCTATCTATCTATCTATCTATCTATCTATCGCAGTGTTTTTCAATGCATATTGTATGCAGTATTTTTTGTTAAATAAACAAAATCACTGGTAAATAAAACACACCTTAGTATCAATATTTTTTATTTGAGTATCAATACTTTTGATACTCGCATCAGTATTGATATATCACAATTCTGATCATTTAAATGTGAATTAGCTTTGTTTTATAAATGTAACATTTTCTTTTCAGCTGATTTATTTGTCATCTGGGTTGCCATTGTTTCAATCAGCATGGTTTTTACAATCATTTTCCTGGTTAAACCGCCTTGTTATGGTAAGACTACTATGTGTTTTGTCTTTTAAAACATTTTTTAAAAAAAAATCATCTGTGCTTATCATTTGCTTAAAACTCAACAAATATTTTCCAAATGGTCACATATTTCTGAATACCACAATGGAACCAGACCTAAATGGGATTTTGCTGAATAGTGTAAAATGCCTAAATTAAGCTATTGGTTGATGTTATCCAGTAGCCTGAGTGAAGTCAGCAGAAAAGCCCACCTTCTTGGCAGAGGCTATTACACCACAAACTCCATTTTTGGATTGCGGTAGTCAGCACTACAAAAGACGATTACCTAAATGCTACATATGTTTATTAAATTGTAGTAAACATATTTTAACCATGTGTAAAAAATATGTAATAAGTTGCAATTAAGGCATATTAAATGTTAAAGTGCATTTCAAATATACAGTTAAGGTGGTATCATTACATATTTTACTCTGTAAGTTTAATAAATGTAGTCATTCAAAAATAAACTTTAGAAGTATCGGATTGGTATCGATATCAATGATACTGGCATTAAAAGTAAACTCGCCCATTCCTACTCGTTTATAATAGGTTTTATTGTTTGTCTCGTCGCGCCGAGAAACAGCATGGTAACGTTTTCATCACACGCTTGAGGTATTTGGCCAAACACAACAGAGGTTTCCATTAACAATGTGTTTTGTAAAAATCAAAGCGTTTCAGAAAGGCGGGGCAGAGAAGAGCAACAATAATGTACAGTATGTGGAAAATAATATCGTTTTTGAACCTCAAACTGCATAATGTCACAAGGAGGGTCAGACTGAGACGTGCGGATCCATTTGCAGCATTTATTGAGATGTGTCAACAGGCAAGATTAAACACCAGAAAACAGGAACAACGTAGGTAATCCGGGAAACAGTTCAATACTCAAGCAATGGTCGCAATGGCAGGCAGCAGGAATCAATAACGGGGTACACAGTCCAGAGTCATACACGGGAAATCCAACACAGAAAGAAACACTTAGAATTACGACCATAGGAACAATAAGACCTCGCCAGGAAGTGTGTGTGTCTGTGGCTTAAATGCATGTGGGTAAATGTGAAACAGGTGTGTGCAGCAATCAGTTCAGTGGGAAACAAGGAGCAGCTGTGTGCAGTGATTGGTGCAGTGGCTTATGGGGCAGTCCAGAATGTGTGTGCAAGAGTTCATGATGAGAAGACAGACCAGATACATGACAGAGCCCCTCCCCAAGGAGCGGCTTCCAGACGCTCTAACCACATAATACAACCTGGAGGGTGGTGGAGCGGAGGCGGAACAGGGGGAGGGATGGAGGGCCAGGTCCATGTAGGGGTACTGGAACCACGAACTGAGGCGGAGCCGACGGAGGGAGAAGCCATGGTGGGGGAAGGGTTGGCTCCTGCATGGGGCCGACCGACGGAGGTGGAGCCGGTGGAGCCCGAGGCGGAACCGGAGAGTCGATGGTCCTAGGTGACACCGAGGATCCGGGGGGGCAAAGGCGGAGCCCAAGGCTCTGGCGACCCCGGCGGAGATGGAGGTCTGGAGGTACGCAGCGGAGCCGGAGTGACAGAGGATCGAGGCTGTGCCCACGGGAGGGAGGAGGTCCACAGAGCCGGCAGGACGGAGTGACGAGGCGCAGCCGGAGGAGTAGAGTCCAGAGGCGAAGGTGGGGCGACGACTGACCGGGGCGGAGCCGGAGAGACGATGGAGCCCGGAGGGGCTGGTGGGCCGACGGCCGACAACGGAGACGAGGGAGCACAGAGCCGGGGTGGAGCCGCAGGGTCGGAGGGCCGAGGTGGAGTCCAGGACTCTGAGACTGTAGGTGATGGTGAGGGATCCTTCAGTCTGGACACCGATGGAGACTGGCAGTCCCACGGCAAGTCCTCTGCACCGAAGGTGGGATGTGGGTGAGCAGAGGGACTGTCAGGAGACAGAGGTGGCGGGACTGGAGCAGCAGGGAGGGTGGGTGGGAACAGTCCATGCATGAGCTCCGTGACCAGAACCGGGCAGACAGGAATCTCAGGACGACTGGATGGAACCAGCGGAGTCTCTGGAAGGCTGGGCGGAACCAGCGGAGGCTCTGGAAGGCTGGGCGGAACCAGCGGAGTCTCTGGAAGGCAGGGCTGAACCAGCGGAGTCTCTGGAAGACTGGGCGGAACCAGCGGAGTCTCTGGAAGGCTGGGCGGAACCAGCGGAGTCTCTGGAAGACTGGGCGGAACCAGCGGAGTCTCTGGAAGGCTGGATGGAACCAGCGGAGTCTCTGGAAGGCTGGGCAGAACCAGCGGAGTCTCTGGAAGGCTGGGCGGAACCAGCGGAGTCTCTGGAAGGCTGGGCGGAACCAGCGGAGTCTCTGGAAGGCTGGGCGGAACCAGCGGAGTCTCTGGAAGGCTGGGCTGAACCAGCTGAGTCTCTGGAAGGCTGGGCTGAACCAGCGGAGTCTCTGGAAGGCTGGGCTGAACCAGCGGAGGCTCTGGAAGGCTGGGCTGAACCAGCGGAGTCTCTGGAAGGCTGGGCTGAACCAGCGGAGTCTCTGGAAGGCTGGGCGGAACCAGCGGAGGCTCTGGAAGGCTGGGCTGAACCAGCGGAGTCTCTGGAAGGCTGGGCTGAACCAGCGGAGTCTCTGGAAGGCTGTCTTGAGGAGCGGGCTCTGGACGACGCTCTTGTGAAGCGGGCTCTGGACGACGCTCTTGTGAAGCGGGCTCTGGACGACGCTCTTGTGAAGCGGGCTCTGGACGACGCTCTTGTGAAGCGGGCTCTGGAGAACTGGACGACCCCAGCGGAGATTCAGGAGGGCTGGGCGTCTCCAGCGGAGACTCTGGAAGAGCAGGCTCTGAGCGAGCGGTCACTGGAGGGCGCTCTGGCAGCGCAGTCACTGGAGGGCGCTCTGGCGGTGGAGACTCTGATTTGACGGTAGCCATCTTGTGCCATGGCTGTGGAAGGGGGCCCATCTTGAGAGCAGACTCTGGAAGGGCAGCCATTTTGCGAACAGAGTCTAGAAGGGAGGTCATCTTGTCAAGAGACTCTAGAAGGGAGGCCATCTTGCTTACAGACTCATGCGGGTCCATATTGTGATGCTGGAGAATAAAGCTGCTGGATCCTTGTAGTGGCGAAGTCTTCTGTCACAAGGAGGGTCAGACTGAGACGTGCGGATCCATTTGCAGCATTTATTGAGATGTGTCAACAGGCAAGATTAAACACCAGAAAACAGGAACAACGTAGGTAATCCGGGAAACAGTTCAATACTCAAGCAATGGTCGCAATGGCAGGCAGCAGGAATCAATAACGGGGTACACAGTCCAGAGTCATACACGGGAAATCCAACACAGAAAGAAACACTTAGAATTACGACCATAGGAACAATAAGACCTCGCCAGGAAGTGTGTGTGTCTGTGGCTTAAATGCATGTGGGTAAATGTGAAACAGGTGTGTGCAGCAATCAGTTCAGTGGGAAACAAGGAGCAGCTGTGTGCAGTGATTGGTGCAGTGGCTTATGGGGCAGTCCAGAATGTGTGTGCAAGAGTTCATGATGAGAAGACAGACCAGATACATGACACATAAACACATTGCATTACAACAAATACACAAAATAATGCTCTTTTTAGCATATCATATGACCTCTTTAATATGCAAGTACAGTTAACTGATCATCTGGAAGAATTCTGCTGGAGAAATACTGAAGGGCCTGAAGAACCATCTGAAAGGAGAGTTCATCACAGTTGAAAAAACAGAAAATCCAGAAAACTTCTACACATGTACACTCAAGAACACAGTGATTGAGCAGACCAGCGATCTAGTCTATGAGAAAGATGAAGGTAAGACAGCGATTTACTTCAACATCATTTGCTAACGAGGAAAAGCACTGAGTCAGATTATTTTCTCTTTTATCTTCAGAAGTTGTAGTTAAATTGATCAAGTATTCATATTCACACTTAAAAATATCTGAATACCATTGCATTGGAATGAAGTATTAAAATATCAATGCAAGTGTCATTTATTAGAAGACAGAAGGATAGCACAAACACCATTTAACAGTCACAAATGGAAGTTTTCAGATTGTTTTGCAATTATTTTGAAACTTAAAATCTTAACTGGCTCTTTTCCACATAAAGATGTATTTTTTTCTAGTATATTTGTGCCGGACCTTGACACTGAACATTTGCCATTAACACAAGACAGCTGAAATAAATGCTGGTCAACCACATATTTATGGTTTCTATTTTTGAGCTTCCTCTGTATCTAAGGTGTTTGTAAGACATTAACAAGTTTAATTTTAAATCTATCTATCTATCTATCTATCTATCTATCTATCTATCTATCTATCTATCTATCTATCTATCTATCTATCTATCTATCTATCTATCTATCTATCTATCTATCTATCTATCTATCTATCTATCTATCTATCTTTAAATGTGTGTGGGTATTGTTTTACAAACGTAACATTTCTTTTCAGATGATTTATGAGGATTTGTCATCTGGATTGCCATTGCTTTCATCAGCATGGTTTTTATCATTCTTTTCCTAGTTATACCGCATTATACCATAAGACTGCTGTTGTGTTTAGTCTTTTAAAACATTTAAAACATTTTTTTTAACTTGTGCTTATCATTTGCTTAACTAAAAAAAAAAAAAAAAAAAAACATTTAAAAAACTTAAGGTAAGTTGCCATTTGCAAACCATTTTACTTTTTATATTGTCACATAATTTGAATTATGATTGGTTTGTTAAACAAAAAAATACCACAATAAAGCCAGACCTAAATGTGATTTTGCTAAAATAATAAATTAAATTAAAATGCCTTAATTATGCTATTGGTCAACATTATCCAGTATGCAGACATCATCAGAAAAGGAAAGAGCATTTTGATTATGAAGATAAACATTTTTTAGAATAACACACTTTCTGTCTGTTACATGACATAACATAGCCTATAACTTGAACCAGAGAGGGACAATTGCATAAGGTTAAACACTGAAAGCAATTTTTGAATGATATTTTGTTTTTTATGCCCATCAAAGACAGCGTAAGAATTGTAATTGACCAGAAAAATTAGTAGTGTAAAGAGCCATTATGTCTGTTGTAATTCTGTTTGTGGCTACAGGGTGGAGTGTGGGCCTTGATGGGTATATAGTTAGGCAAAGAGTAAGAGAAGTCAGATAATTAGAGGAAAGCACAACATTTTTTGACTGTGTCCGGAGGTGAATATGTTGGAGGCATTTGATGAAATTTTATGTGCATTTGTGCAGCAGAACTGTGGGTTAAAATAGACATGAACTGTGTGATAAATAAAACCTGATAAGCCGTATTTGGAGGACGACTTTATTTTGGGGATCTCACGTGTCAGAAACTACCCTAAAACACCTCAAATGACAAAATGGTCATTTGTGTCACTAAGTTGTGGGTTCTTATTCAAAAATATTTGTGAATTTAAAACCCTTATGCGGTCTTCGTTTTGGAATCACACTCATGGTCTTATAGGCAACAAAACTTAAATTTTGTAACAAATTAATAGTTAAAAAAAAAAAAACGAAAAAATGTTTTCCCTGTTTATTAATGTTTTTACTCCACATTTGTGTAGTTTTCGCTGTTTATATGCTATTTTTGAAATATATATAAATTATTAAATAAATATATATTTTTAATAGGTTTATATGCAAAAACAGCTTTTTATGTAAAATTCACTTTATAAAATACCCATATTTTAAACTTTCATTCATGGGGATAACATGGATAATTTGATATGGTTTAGTGTAAGATTTTTGCTCATTTTTTTGGAAAATGTAGTTTTAAAAGTAAAAAAATATATAATTTTTACCACTAGATGGCTGCATAGCACTACTATGAACTAATTGCTATTTGACCAACAATAAAATATCTTTTCACAAGTTTTTTTTCAGTTGAGTTCATATCTACATATTATGAAATCACAATTATTACAATAAAAAATACTTTTTTGACAAAGTTAAGCATTTTTGTACTGAAACAAAACCAGTTCTATTACATATTGAGTAGCAGTACACAACATGAACATAAGACATCAACATCTTTTTTTTTTTTTTGACAAATTATAAGAGTGCAGTTTTTATGGTCTCCAAATGTAGTCCTGTGTGTTTCATGATATGTAGATATGAACTCAACTGAAAAAATCTTTCAGGTGGTCAAATAGCAAAAAGCATATTGTGGAGCTCTGCAGCCACCTACTGGTAAAAGTATTTTTTTTTTACATTTAAAACTGGATTTTCCAAAAGATGGGCACAAATCTTACACTAAATCATGTGAAATTATCCATGTTATCCCCATGAATGAAAGTTAGACATGTGGGTTTTTTATGAAAGGGAATTTTACAAAAAAAGCTGTTTTTTTGTAAAAACCTATAAAAAATATTTATTTATTAATTTATATATATTTAAAAAAATATCCTAAATCCTCCAAATACTGCACACATGAGGAGTAAAAACATTAATAAACAGGAAAATAACATTTTTTTTTTTTTTTACTATTATTTTATAACAAAAATTTCATTTTGTTGCCTGGGGTCTCCAGAGACCCCAAAGACCACAAACGTGAGTATTTTTTTTCACACTAACATAAAATCAAGCTATCATTCCAATTTAATTTTTTATTTGTAGATCAAGATAGTGTTGTTGACTGATGTACAAAGTCTCATACCATTTGGACAAAGGGAACATTTTTTATTTTATTTTATTGAATGCCATTCGGGGTCCAGAAATCCCCCGAAGACTGCATAAGGATTAACAATAGGCCTATACCAAACGCGGGAGTTAGAGAGAAAACAAATGTTAATAGATATTAGGTACATAACTCATTCAAAAAAATAAGTACAATTGTCTACACTATTACAAGGGTAGGATTTAAATGTGACTTATTTTATTTAGTTTGTTAAAAAATATTTGTGTGGAAGAGACCAAACGAGATTCCAATTAACATTGTACAAAGACATCCATTTAAAAGAAGAAGCTGGAATAGATTTTCTGTTGATATGATTTTGGACAAAGCTTATTTAAATTGACCTCAACGATCAAAATCCCTTCAGGTAGAATTGTTATATATAGAAATAAGATTTAGGTTTGCTCTCCTTTCAAAATGACCACTAGGAATGACATTTAATGCAGTGTTATATTCTTTTAACAAATATCCAAAACCAGGGCCTGTATTCACAAAATATCTTAAGGCTAAAAGTAGCTCATAACTTGCCAATTTAGGAGAAAAACGTAAAAATAGTGGGCGTGTCAGTCCTAAATTTTTTGTTCTAAGTATTCCACAAAGCATTTTATCACTAAAACTATCTCCTAAACCTGTGAAATGTTAGGAGAAGTGAAGAGGACTCTTGAGTAAGACCAAATCCAAAAAACTATCCTAATGGCTGTTGCTGGCAATCTGCCTCGGAACTTAAACTTTTTTAGAAACACTCTGTATTTATTTGCACAAAAGTTTTTTCCCACACAATTTTTTTTTTGGTTTTGGAGGTTGTTCCAACTCCAAATTTTCCTTTGATTATATTCTTGTTTTCATTAACAAGTTGGGCAAGAAGTAACAGCTGTTCTTGCGTCCAGTTTGGTTTTTGTTTAAGTTTGCGTATGATTATTCTATTCTGATATTAATGAGGCTGTTTATATGCATATCAGCTAATTGTTTATGAGAAGCACACAAGTAATAGGCTGATAATCAGCTGAACATATACTTGTTTCATTTGTGACACTTAGCCTGCATTTTAAAATCTTGATGGCAAATTAAAAAAAAAAAAAAAAAAAACTTTATTTGAATATGGCAACTTAATAGCATGCTCTACAGTATTTCTATGAACAAATCTCTGACAGAGACTCCTCCCCTATTAGCCAATCACTGTGTGCATAGTTAATAAGCATGCTGACATCATCCATAGCAACAAGGTCAACCCCGCCCTTATTCTTAGCTTAAGACTTCTCTTTATTCCTTAGTAAAAGTTAGTCTCAGCAGCTTTGGGAATAGGTTTTAAGAGAAAACTCTTAGCTAAAAACATTTACTGCTATTTAGGAGAACTCTTAGTGCTAAGATATAATGTTTTGTGAATACGAGCTCAGATTTCCTGGAAGATTCTGCAAAGGAATATACAGTTGCTGACCATTGTCATCTATCAACTGCTTAACAAAGTATGTTACTTAAATACCATCTCTCAAAAAATAAAATTGCATTTTTGTAAACAATATTCTGATTGTTCCAAATAAAACAACGTTACTAGTCTGTAGTTTTGCTAATTCAATGGGTAGCCTAATTTACCAACGGGCACTGTAACAAAAATTCAATAGGTCTAAAAATAGATAAGAAAATGTTCAAATTTTAATGAATCTTTTCTAACCAATTTACTTTTAATACATGGTTAAAGAGGGTAAAGTCAACAACTTCAAGACCTCCATCACTGATTTTATTTCTTAGAACCTCCTTTTTATCTTTGTGCGATTTTTTCCAAATGAAAATATGTAACAGTTCATCCGAGTAGCCTAGACGTGATTCTCTTACGAGAGGTCTCTCGTACTGCGTAAGTATCTTACGCTTGGGGAAAATCCTTTCCGCGAGAGATATTGAAGCCAAAAAATTATCCTTAATTTTGTATTCATGTAAAACGCGTTGCCGCAGTGTGCAGACATAGGCGAGGCGGCTCGCGTGCCTATTGGCTGCTCTGCTGCAACTGCAGCACCTATCGAGTGAGGCTTGGCGCGGTGCCAGCTCCAATGAGGGCATTTCGCGCCTAATACGTCATCTCCCGCCCAAAGTGGCGTGATCCAAGCCTATAAATATCGCTCGAAGGTAGCTACACACTGATTTTTTCATCCTTCACGTGACGCCTTCGCATCGCTGGAGCTGGAGAAGAAGCCGCCGTCGACTGGAAGTACATCAGCGGGACGAGTCTGAAGCTGCTGGCTACGCCGCCTTCCTGCCTTCCTGCTGCGCTTTCCGGCGACTATATCCTTTACTAAGCTATTTACTCTAAAAGAGCTAGCGTCTTTTTAAAGATGCCATCCTGCGACTCGTGCGGAGTCGCACTCAGTGACGGGGACCGCCACGCCGTGTGCGTTTCCTGCCTGGGGGAGGAGCATGCTGCGATGGCGCTCGCCGAGGGAGGTTGCCCTCATTGCGAGTCACTGGCCATGGCGACTCTGAGGACTCGCTTGGCCTTCTTCTCGCAGCCCGCTCCTATGCCTGCTGCGGCGCCGCGCCGTAAAAAGCGCCGTGCCCAGAGGCTACCGGAATCATCCTCCAGCCGTCAAAGCTCGCCGGTGCGCCTGCTAGCTTCACCTACACTCACCTTCTCAGTGCCGGATTTGGAGCAGCCGCTGTCAGCCGCTGCGCCCGCCGACGTCGCTGTCGAGGAGAGTGGGATGGAGGAGGAGGAGGACTCTTGCTCGCTGGCAGCGTCAGGCAGCGAGGACTGGGCGAGCTCTGCGGACATCGCCCCCCCTGCCCGCGCCACACCCAGCGCGAGAGCCTCTATTGAGTCAGAGCTCATGAGGATTTTAACTCAAGCCACGGCGAGCCTGGGCCTGGAGTGGTCCTCACCTGAGCAGCCTGCTCACAACCGGCTGGATGGCCGGTTCTTGCCGAAAGGAGAACGGACGTCACAAGCGAAACCGGCCCCTTTCCTTCCGGAGCTTCACCAGGAGCTCGCAAAGTCTTGGAGCGCCCCCTACTCAGCGAGAGTGCGCCCATCCTCCTCCCCGGCGTTCTCTGTAGTGGACGGCGCCGAGAGTAGAGGTTACCTAGCGATACCTCCGGTGGAAGAAGCGATCGCGGCCCACTTATGCCCGCCCTCAGCTGGACGGCGTGCTAAGCCGGAGCTGCCGTCTAAGGCCTGCAGACAGACGTCGAGTCTGCTACACCGAGCTTTCGCCGCGGCGGGACAGGCCGCCTCAGCGCTGCACACCATGGCCACGCTGCAGATCTTCCAGGCAGACCTTCTCCAAAAGCTGGATGAGGAAGGCCCTGACACAATCTGCGTACCGGATTTGAGGAGCGCCACGGACCTCGCACTCCGTGCCACCAAATCGGCAGCTCAGGCCATAGGACGCAACATGGCGGCGCTGACGGTTGCAGAAAGGCACTTGTGGCTCACGCTCTCAGAGATGGCGGAGTCCGAGCGCACAGCTTTTCTTGATGCGCCGTTTTCCACAGCTGGTCTGTTCGGCACATCGTTGAAGGACTTCACTGAGCGGTTTGCAGAAGTTCAGAAGACCTCTCAGGCGATGAAGCACTTCCTGCCGAAGCGGTCTAGCTCTACCGGTCGCCCAAAGCCGCCAGCGCAGAGCTCCAGACCCCAGCCTCAGCCCGCTGCAGCTGTCTCACAACGCCACCAGGAGCAGGGAGCGAGACCTCGTTCCCGCTCTGCAGGCCGCCGCCACGGAGCGCGCGCTCAGAGACCCAGGGTTGAGCTGAAACCTAACCCCCCGAAGCAGGCCTAGTACAGCTAGGAAAACGCCGGTGCGCGAGTCCCGCGGCTGCCAGACTCCCACCGAAAGTATTCACTCGCTCAGCTCCAAGAAATGTGGCTGTTCCAGCATCATCCGCAGTCATCAGGCCGGCGCTGCAGCCTGCCTGTCTGCACTCAAAAGCCGTTCTCACGGCTACCCAAATAAATCCTCAAAAGAGTGTATTTTCGGGTGTTCCGGCCACAGCCGAAGGTGTTTTGTGTGTAGCACGCATGCCCACTGTCCAGTGCCCATCACTACACATAAGCACATCCTGTCATACAAACCCCGCGCACATAAAGTCGACCCAAATCGACTGCGCTTCACATGTGATATATGTGCCCACACTAAAGTGCCCACACATATCATATCAGGCAGGTCTTACGGTTTCTGTAAAAACGAAACCGGACGACGCCCCGTCTACGTGGCTAAAAGCTGCATTGAGTGTGTTAAATGTGCCCGTTACCACGCAACCACATATACACACAAAGATAGCAGTCCCCGCGGTCAGCGTACCCCGAGCCTCGCATGTCACAGACACTTGTGCGTCAAAACGCACCGAAGCGGCCCCGTTATTAACAGATCGGAGCGCGCTTCGCACACACCCCCTTGCATTACATGCAAATGCATGGGAAAAGCTCCCGGGGGTTTCACAATGGGTGCTGGACATCATAAAAAGAGGCTATTCGCTCCAGTTTCGACGGCGCCCTCACCGTTACACGGTGGCCTCAGCATCATCAGTTCTACAGTTAGGGATGCTCTGCATGCGCTAGACTTGTAGTCAAGACCGCCTAAACCGAGACCAAGACACTACCAAGACCAGAAGGAATCGAGACCAAGACAAGACCAAGACCGAGACCAAGACAGACCATGTCAAGACCAAGACCTAGTCGAGACCAAGACCGATACCAAGTCGAGACCGGAGAAAAAAAAACAGACTAGTGTTGAAGCCAAGGTTAATTTAGTTTAGCTTTTTTAAATTTGTTTTATTTTAGTATAGTTTTCAAATTTTCAATAAAATTTAGTTTAGTTTTTATTAGTTTCATTAACTTTTTTTTTAGTTTTAGTTTAGTTTCTATTTTGTGAACACATTTCTACTTAGTTTTTATATAGTTTAGTTTCAGTTTTAGTTTTAGTTTTTTTTTTAGATTAAATAGAGATCACGAATTCCTCGCAATTCTAAACTAAGCAAAATAATGTGAGACAAAATATTAATTGCTTCAGTCTATTTAAAAGTGTTTAATTCATTTTAAAGAATTATTAATAATTTAATACATAATATTTATATTTAAAATATGTTTAACACACCAATTTTTTATATTAAATTTATGAAAAAGTGGTTTGAATGAATAAATGACTTGCTCACAAAAACATCACTGGATGAATCTGCATTTTTGAATCAATCTCTATTCATTGACAAATCCATTTTTTAACAGTTGTTTCCATCTAGTGGCGAAACAATGCAATCGACACAAACATTATTTGAAGCGCCTGTTACTTTCAAAAGACGACGTGCTCTGTTTTAATTTCTACCATAGACATCACATCAGTGTTTATATCCAAACTATGACCTTTAATAAGAATATTGCTGTGATAATATGAATGACTGGGTATTTGAAAAGACTGTTTGTGAAGCTGTTTTTTTTTTACATTAACATGATGACTGCTCTCTCTGTTAGCGGCAGTGCAAATAAATACAGATTTGAATGTAAGACTTTTTCAAAGGTTTAATAGACATGGGAAATCGTTTTCATTTACAAATGAGATCGCGTGCGTGTTTGAATGTCTATCCTTTAACGATTAAGCAGCTCCAGTATATTGGCTTGATCGCTTGTGTTATATAAAATACATCAATAAAAACTGATGCAGTAGCCTAGACCAGGTGCTGTTCAGGTCGCAGTCTTTATTTTTTCGTAATGATTACGAAACGATTATTTATTTTAGATAATTATTATTTTATTTCAGTTAGTTAGCAAATTTTATGATCGAGGAATTCGCTGACATACTGTCACTACTAGCTGCTGGATATGTGCTTGTCTCTTCTTTACGCTCTACGCTACACTCACTGACGCATAACCATTGACTGTTAATATAGAGGGCATAACGTTATATGGATGGATGAGCGCCAAAGGCTATCGCAAAAAAAAAAAAAACATGCATGTGATTGGTTGCATTTGATTTGAAGGGCGCAAAATATTAATTTTGCATTATCAAATGTTGTGTTGTCGTGGATACCAAAGATTCTAGAGCGTGTAGGTTTTTTTTTTGAGCGTGTAGTACTGCTAAATCTCCGACCACTATAACGGTCTGACACAGCGAGACCTTGACAAGACCGAGAGGTCCGAGACCAAGACAAGACCAAGACCAAAGACCGTCAAGGCCGTGACAAGACCGAGACCACGTAAAAGTGGTCTCGAGACCGGTCTCGAGACCAAGACCGGTCTCGAGACATACATCACTAGCATGCGCCCACTGCAGTTCTGGCTGAGAGCGCGAGTGCCGCGCCGAGCGTGGGCGTCCAGTCGACTCCGTCTCACGATCAATCAGAGATGCGTTACAGCCCTGATGCCGTGGAGAGCAGCCGGCTGGTACCAAACAGGTGTCACTCTAGAGAGACCCTCGAAGGTGAAAGTAGTGTCCACGGACGCGTCCACCTCGGGATGGGGAGCGCTGCTAGATGGCAGACCGTCGTTCGGTCAGTGGTCAGAACGCGAGAAATCACTGCATATCAACTGCCTCGAAATGATGGCAGTGGAGAATGCGCTGACATATTTTCTTCCCTTATTGAAGGGAAGTCATGTATTAGTCCGCTCCGACAACATATCGGTAGTGGCTTACATAAATCGCCAGGGCGGTCTCAGGTCCAGAAAACTACATGCACTTGCAGAACGCCTTCTGGTATGGGCTCATCGCAACCTGCGCTCGCTGAGGGCAGCGCACGTGCGGGGGACCCTAAATGTGGGACCAGACAGACTGTCCAGGAACAATGTTCCGGCGGGCGAATGGTCGCTGCACCCTCAAACGGTGCAGCTATTATGGAGGGTATTCGGCAGAGCGGAGATAGATCTATTTGCATCTCAGGACAACGCTCATTGTCTAGAATTCTTTTCCAAAGCCAAGGACGCGCTAGCCCATGCGTGGCCCCGCCGTCCTCTTTACGCTTTTCCCCCCGTCTCTCTCCTACCTCAGGTGATAGAGAGGGTGAAGGAGGAGGGGTGTGCAATACTGCTAATAGCGCCGTTTTGGGAAAACCAGCCCTGGTTCCCAGCGCTGATGCAGATGACGAGCATCGCACCGTGGCCAATACCAGTGAGGAGAGACCTCCTCTCGCAGGCGGGCGGCTTGATTTGGCACCCTCACCCCGAGCTGTGGTCCCTTCATGTATGGGTCACCAGGGAATATATGATGAACTCCCCACAGGAGTGATATCAACGATCACACAGGCTAGAGCTCCATCTACTAGACGGCTCTATTCCTCGAAATGGTCGATATTTTCGGACTGGTGCGCAGCCCGCGGATCTTCGCCCACCGACTGTGGAGTGACAGATGTACTTTCCTTCCTACAAGAGCTGCTGGACAAGGGCAGGTCCCCGTCCACGCTCAAAGTTTATGTGGCGGCTATAGCAGCGTTCTCAAGGACAACGCTAGGTCAGTCAATAGGGAGGAACGATTTAATCATCCGCTTCCTTAGAGGAGCTAAGAGATTAAATCCACCCAGACCGCCTTCAGTCCCAACGTGGGACCTTTCTGTGGTGCTGGACGCTATGAAGAGCGGACCATTCGAACCACTACAGGCAGCTGATTTAAAATATTTGTCTCTTAAGACTATATTTCTCCTAGCGCTCGCTTCGGTGAAGCGCGTGGGAGATTTGCACGCACTCTCTGTGGGCGCGACATGTATGGAGTTTGGACCTAATGACTCTAAAGTTATACTCAAACCCAAGCATGGATATGTGCCAAAGTCTATTAACACACCGTTTCGAGCACAGGTCATCGCCCTGTCTGCTCTACCGGTTGTGAATGAAGAGGCTGACGCGAGACTCTTATGTCCAGTTAGAGCGCTAAGAGTCTATGTGTCTCGCACGTCTGCTTTTAGGCAGACAGAACAGCTGTTTGTCTCGTTTTACGGGCATTCTATAGGAATGGCTGCGTCAAAACAGAGTTTATCCAGATGGATAGTGGATGCTATTGCACTGGCGTACGAGTCCAAGGGCATGCGATGCCCGCTGGGTGTCAGAGCACATTCCACGAGGGGCGTGGCCTCGTCGTGGGCTTGGTCGAGTGGGATCAACTTACAAGACATTTGTACGGCGGCGGGCTGGGCCTCTCCGTCTACATTCATAAGATTCTACAACTTGGAGGTTCCCGCCCTACAGGCCAAGTTATTATCGGTCTAGATATTAACAGATATCTAGACCCATTTTCCAAGTTTATCCAGGTCGTTTACCTGCCCGGATACACTAGGAGCCAGTGTTACTAGGGTCCTAAGCCCTTTATACGTTCAAGCACGTTCAAGCACTATATGAACCCCGGGCTACTGCCCTTGGGTCTATGGTATCAGATCCTGGCATGCACGGCGTTTTACATGGGGTCCCCAAGCGTAAGATACTTACGCAGTACGAGAGACCTCTCGTAAGAGAACGTACTCGGTTACTAACGTAACCTCGGTTCTCTCAGAGAGGGAACGAGTACTGCGTATCTTGCCGTGCAAGCGCGTGCTCTGGGCGCATTTATGATGAAAAAACCAGTGTGTAGCTACCTTCGAGCGATATTTATAGGCTTGGATCACGCCACTTTGGGCGGGAGATGACGTATTAGGAGCGAAATGCCCTCAGTGGAGCTGGCACCGCGCCAAGCCTCACTCGATAGGTGCTGCAGTTGCAGCAGAGCAGCCAATAGGCACGCGAGCCGCCTCGCCTATGTCTGCACACTGCGGCAACGCGTTTTACATGAATACAAAATTAAGGATAATTTTTTGGCTTCAATATCTCTCGCGGAAAGGATTTTCCCCAAGCGTAAGATACTTACGCAGTACTCGTTCCCTCTCTGAGAGAACCGAGGTTACGTTAGTAACCGAGTACGTTAGTGTTCCTGCAGGACGCCAAACGGCCACTAGATGGAGACATAAACCGCTGAACTTCAGCTAAATCCTGCAAATACTTTCGGTTTTGATTCGGCTGGAGTTGACTGACTTCCTCTAGCCTCCGTCCTTTTCTGTGGCCTCTGGGGCGTGCTTCTCGAATACTTTTAGGAAAGATCTAACAGGAGAACGTATGAAAGTGCACTTTGTATGAAAATGTTGCCGCTGGGATACTGGACGACCGTATTCTGGGCCGTGTTCATCGCCCAAGGAGCTGTTTCAGGTATCGTTACTTGATATTTCGGCTAACATTTTCGCGATGAAGGTGCGGCGTCCGCGCGTAGCTAACGTTAGCTCAAAGCCGTTTAGTTTTAAAGGATATTAAAATATTGCGTATAATTTACAAATACCAAACGAGTGTGGTGTATTAACGATAATCATATTCACGACAGTCTTTTTTGTGGCCTGGGTTGGTTTAAAGCTATTAGCAGCAGGCTAAGGCCTAACGTTACACTGCTAACGCTACAGAAGAGGTGCGGTTTATAGTTCTTTTGGTTATACTTTGGTTATTTCATGGTACCAATCTTATTTATGTGTTTTGTTTATTTTTGTACGTTATGTATATGACATATTGAGTTTAAATACAGTACGTTATCGGGACTTTTTGTTGACGTGCTATCCGGAAGCTATTAGTCAGACTAGAAATTTGCTTGTTGAATGTTGACTAACATACTCTCTCATATTTCACTCACTAGGTCAAGTTGAAAAAGTATTTGGTCGACTTGGTGGTACAGTGTCTTTTGGTCCAACCAAACTAAATCCTCCAGTCACCAGCATTATATGGAAACAAAAAAACATCAATAATATTGTTACCAAGGCAATTGAATGGGATGATGATGGTATTGCCATCCCAAATGAGAGATTTAAAGGTATCACAGATCTTAATAAGGTTACTGGAAATATCACTATACGTGATTTAAATTTCAAACATGATGGACTTTATACGATTGACATCAACAGTAAAGAGCAGGAACAAAAATTCAACTTGGAAGTTAAGGGTGAGTGGATATTAATTGTTGAAATTCTTTAAAAGCTGTACATTAATACATTTACACTGATTAATATATGCTACATTACCAGTCAAAAGTTTTTGATTTTTAATGTTTTTTAAATAAGTCTCTTTGCTCACCAACCCTGCATTTATTTGATGCAAAGTACAGCCAAAACAGTAAAATCCTGAAATGTTTTTACTATTTTAAATAACTCCTTTCTGTTTGAATATTTAAAAATGTAATGTATGATTTCAAAACTGAATTTTTAGCGTCGGTATTCCAGTCATCATCATTTTTAAAGGCTGATTTGCGGCTCGTTTTTAGGTTTCTTTGATGAAAGTTTAAGAAGAACAGCATTAATCTGAAATAGAAATCTTTTGTTACATTTTAAATGTCTCTATCATCACTTTTGATATATGTATATTCAAATATATGTATATGTGTGTGTGTATATATATATATATGAAGCCTTTTTTTTCAGATAAATGCTGATCTTTGGATATTTCTATTCGTCAAAGAATCCTGAAAAAATGTACTGAACTGTGTTAAATATTGATAATAAATAAATGAAATAAATAATAAATAAATAAAAATAAATGTTTCTTGAGCAGCAAATGAACATATTAGAATGATTTCTGAAGGATCATCTGACACTGAAGACTGGAGTAATAATGCTGAAAATTCATCTTTGATCACAGCAATAAATTACATTTTAAAACATATTCAAATAGAAAGCATTACTTAAAAATATTTCACAGTGTTACTGCTTTTACTAAAGAGGCGAACAGAAGAGACTTGTTTAAAACATGAAAAATCTTACTGTACAGAAACTATTGACTGGTAGTGTATGTGATTTTGATATCATACCATGGTACACCTCCAAATAAACAATTTTGTACGACAGTCATTTTTAAGTCTGTATTAGTACTATAGCATTATTATGTCATACCATCATTGTACTGTAACAAGCCTTTTTTTAAAGTTAGTTTTTTCTGTGGACTGAAACATAATGTTTATTTTTTGTTTTTTTCACAGCGGAGGTTCTCAAACCTGAGATAAAAACAGAGGAGATCAAAGTTAACCCTAATGCTGTGTACTTAATATGTGAGTACAATGAAACGATCATCTGGAAGAATTCTGCTGGAGAAACACTGAAGGGTTCACCCCACAGTCCGAAAGGAGAATTTATCGCAGTTGAAAAAAAAGGAAAACCAGAAAACTACTACACATGCACACTGGAGAATGCAGTGAGTAGGAAGACCAGTGATCCGGTCTATGAGCGAGACCTGTTTAAAGGTAGGACAATCCTCCCCTCATTCTTGATTAAAGTAGTTCATTTAAAATGTTATTATTATTATTATTATCAATACTATTATTATTAATATTATTATTACTGCCATTTATCATCTTCCTCACCCTGACCCCTGAGTACCATTCACACCCTCCATCCTCCAATTTTTGTTAATACTACTACCATCATTTTTATTATTTTTTATTATTATTATTATGTCTGTGGTACTTTTCTACATGTTCCCTTGTGTTCCAACCTCGACACAGTTATAATTACCACTTACACGCACACTCACATGCACACACAAATCATGTTTACAGTCATGTATGTTTTGTTGGCCTTTGATGTATCACCTGTAAATAGTATATTTGTTGGCAATAAAAAAAAAAAAAAGGTAGGACAATCATTTACTTCAAAATCATTAACTGAAATTGAGAAAAAGATTAGTTTTTATGGTTAGGTGGTCCTGAGATGCTCTATTGTGTTTGGAAGTTGTATGTACATTCAAGAAGTATTTGGACACCTCGCACTTAAAATTATCTGATTGTAATTGCAATAGAATTACAAAATAAATAATATCAAAGCAAACGTCATGCATTTGACAATTTCACAAATGTTACACAAACATAGCACAAAAAGAAGTTGTGATAGATGTTCATTTTGACGTAACCATGGGTTAATTTTTTTCTTAGTCTGAATTTTAAATCCCTCAGCTGATGTCATACAACTAAGAATTATATTAGTGGAAGGTATTAATTACTGGTTTTCATTCGTTTGTATTTTACTAGACAGCAAGAAAGATGTTATAAAAGCTTTTATTTGTATTTGAGTGCTTTTGAAGTGTGACTTAAATGTCCAAAAACTTTTACTATTGTACAGACATACTGTACAGTAGTAAAAGCTGCATTTTTCTTTGGTAATTCATTTTACATGCTATTGGTACAACTCCTAGTACTAATGTCTCAAAATATTATCATAAATGTACATTTTTTTAACAAACATTTCAGAATGTTTTCATTTCGTGCTAATTAACGCTAGACACCAAATCACAAAGTAACTTACGATTAACCTTACAATGAAAACATTTCGTTTGCATCAATTCTCTTTCATTTTATACAATATATTTGAGTGTAAATTAATCCAGCTGATGTTAATCAGTGAATCAGTTGGTACATCTATAGATTTGCAAGTTATATACTATGTTTACATTTCTTACATTCTTTTCTTCAGACAGTCAACCTTGGTGGATAATTTTTATTATTGTGCCAATCCTGATGGTTTTGACTGGCCCCATTGTCTTATATAAAGTCTCTGATTCCTTTCGCGGTAGGTTTCCTATTCCTATTTTTTCTGAATGAGTATAAAATACTTTCTATAAGCTTGAGTCTGTAGATTCCCTTATAATCCCTGTGTAGACAGTAGCATTGTACACCAGTGGCCAAAAGTCTGGTTTAGGAAAACTGATATCTTAACTTTTTGTTCAAACAAAATCTTATGTTGATGTAGATTTTCTAAGCATATAGAATAGTTGTGCTTGGAGACCATTTTTTGGCAGTTAAATACTCCTCCCAACATAACATGTTCCTCACATTTTCATTTAATTAAACTTGGGTCATTTAAAGCATATGTTGTGTGATTGTTCCCTTTGGACATCACTTTTGGCATTTAGATTTTAGTGGTGTTAATGCACGATAATGGAGATGCAGAGATGCAGAGGTATTCATCTCTAATTTTATTTTACTAGGAAACTAATTGCATTCGTATTGTGGAGTCTGTGTTGGATTCCCATGTGCAATGCTAGAAAGAATTTGAAGTGCTCAGTTTATAATTGTCATTTTTTTCTACAACAGAACGTGTTAAAAAACACTACGAAGATGAACCACGTATAGTAGGTAAGTTTACGTTAGCTTTGGAGTGATTGTCTTCCTTAAAAGTTCAGTCATGTGCCGAACCAGCATCCTCATGTGAAATACTTGATATGGACTACTTAATTAACATTTAATTACTTTAAAAAAAAATTCTCTCTACAGCGGTGTTAGATGGTCTGGATTGTAAGAAGAAAGGTTAGTTTTTTTTATTTATATATTTTTTTATTTGTGTTTATCATCAGCATTTTAAAATATTACATTTCAAGCATGTTCTTAAAGGGGACCTGTTATGCAAAAATCACTTTTATAAGGTGTTTGAACACAGTTGTGTGGCCACAGAGCGTGAAAAAATTTTTAATAGTAAAAATTCACCCACTCATTTTTTTTAGAATCCCAGTAAATCATGAACAGTCTCTCTGAACACGTGTTTCCAGATTGTCTCTACATACACGTCATCTTAAGGAGAAAGTGCACCCATTTGTCATGATCTCTGCTTTTTTTTTTTTTTTTTTTCAAATTGCCTTTCTGAAATAGCTTCTTGGCTTCTTGTAAGGCTGATGTTGCTAAAGCTACCCTTTTCGTCACATGCTACCAGAATGATCATGAATAGAAATGTGGTAGTTATAAATTGCATATGAAAGCAATGAGAAGTCAACCGTTTGAATTTGTCGAGCTCATAATAACAAGTGGGACTTATAAAGTTTGTGATAGCACACGATGGCACCACGCGACCATCTATGTCATTATTTATAACTCAAAAATGCACATTTATTTTGCACAGTACAATCAGATAACTGACTTTTAAACCGATTTCAATTTTAACATACAGGCTGAACACTGCTACTTTTTTCAGTGCATGAGATCGTCCTGTTTTGGTTTTGCTGGCTCTTGAAGCCCTCTTCTAAAAAGGGGGTCGGGAGCACCAGCTCATTTGCATTTAAAGGGACAAACACAAAAATGGTCCGTTTTGGCTCAAACCCTAAAAGTGGCAATTTTAACAAGCTATGCAAAATTATCTGTCAGTTATTTTGAGCTAAAACTTCACATACACACTCTGGGGACATCGGAGACTTATTTTACATCTTACAAAAGGTGCATAATAGGTCCCCTTTAAATAACTGAGCACCATGATTGTGTCAATTAGGCAACCATTTAGTACTCGCTCTGTCTCCGTGAAATCTCGCTAATGAATATATGATCTAATTCTGATTGTTTGACATTTCAGCTGCGTTGAACATGAAATGAGACAATTACAATTTGCCAGGGAATTTTATCTTGTAAATATCCCCCCAAAAAACATGTGCTCTTATTAGTTGTACGCTAGCACATTTACCTTGAAGTCTATTATTACATGCTAAATGTAAATTTTTTTTGTAAAATTTGGGAATTTTATCCTGTAAATATCCCCCCAAAAAACATGTGCTCTTATTATTATTAGTTGTACACTAGCGCCTTTACCTTGCAGTCTATTATTACAAGCTAAATGTTAATTATTTTGTATTAATTTTGTAACTAGACTTGATAGATTGTTTATTTTTCTGTTCTGCGCAATGCAATATTTTTTTACAAAGCCTAAAAAGAAAATCATACATATGTTTAAGTTCAGTGTATTAAAATTTCCATGTTATACTGTAAAGCGAGAGAATTCAAACATTGATTGCTTCTTTTTTTTTCTGGGTATGCATTTAGGTCATTACATTTTGTAATTAATGTGGTTTATAAGTAGTAGTAATTTATGGTGTACAATTGCACATGAAAGTAATTAACTGTATCTTCTTCCTTTCTCGTAATAATAGAGAATAAAAATCCAGAGGAAGGAGCAGCAAGTACCAACGGTAAGAAAAAATAAATCTGTCACAAACATATTTGCAGTGACTAACTTAATATATTTCATAAGCCATTAGTAACTCTGGTACACCAACGACTCAATCCAGGTGGTTTAAATTAGACAACTTTTTATGAAATAATATAAAAAGCGTTGCATTTCACTGTATGCCTAACTGTTTACTATTTGGTTAATTATCAAGGTACTCGGATGGAAGAAGACGATATTTCAGGTAAGATAAAAAGTTTAGTTGGTCTCTAATAGACAAATGATTACATTATTAATCATTTACAAAGATTAAAAACATCTCCTTTTTTAAGTTGTACTGCATGTTCTTAATGCAGTAATAATATCACATTATGATAGTGATGACAAAGACGCTGAAAATGTGGCATTGACAAGTTGACACGCACAGTTGTTTATTCTACAGGTTAAAATATTTCCTCAGTTAATGATTCATTTTATAATACTGTTAATTTTAGCTGCCCTTGACACCTTTCTGTTTGTTTACGGTTGTTTTTATAGAGCCTCTAAATGCGGTGAAAGCGGGCAGTGATGGTGGCAGTAAAGACGATAAATTGTAGTGATTGGTAAGATGATTGCTCATCAATAAGTGTCTGGACTAATAGGGCCTGATTTCTCTTATTCATAATTACAGTTGAGCGTACATATTGTATACATGTTTAAGATTTCAGTATTAAGATCAAAATCAATCTCTTTTCTTTTCATATCAGCATGTTGTTCAATAGTTTGTTCCTGTTTTTGATTCTCTAAATACAAATTCCTCTTGTTTATTTAACTTTCTAGAATATAACAGCAGATTGTAACAGTTTGGTGGATTGACTAAAACTGCTGAACTGCTGAGGACTTTTCATCGTATCACTTTTCGCAAGGACAGTCTTTCTCTTTTCTCTTCAGACAAGAGTGGTAAACTTTGTATGAATGTGTTTTTTTTTTTTTTTTTTTTGAGAACTTGTGAACTTTTCAATGTAATTTGTTCATGAATCATCCCTTAGTTAAACTGCTGCTCTGTGTTCACTGCGGGGAATTCAGTTTTTCAAACTATCCACACTGCACATTTGCATATCATAATCGTCTCATTTGTGATGTTTTTGGCAATCTTTGTTATCTGATGATTTAGTGATGATAGTCTTAGAGTGGCATCTTGACTTAGAAGTGTCTTTCAGAAGCATGCTGGTGGTATGACAAAAGCTTACCGAAATGTACCAGCTTCCTTCTTGGACCTGCAATGACATTGGTGCCCACCAGAAAGAGACCGTTGTGCAAACAGGAGATTTGCCTTGACAGCAGCCACTTCATGCCTGATTTGAGAGCAGCAGTCACGGCCGTACTACTAAATGATTGTGGTTGTGCAAAAAATGTAATGTTGTCTGCCTGTGTGAACATAGCCAAAGATCAGCACGGGTGATGTGAGATATGATTCTCACAACTGTTTGCTAGCACAGCTGTTAACTAGATATTTTGCATTAATGCAAGACTCAGCAATGACTTGAGACGGTCAGCACAAGTCAGAAGTAGTGCAAGTATGTCTAGTTCTTCTGGTGTGGATAGTATCTTCAATTATTGTGGTTTGTTTTTTAGCTTTGCAGAGTAGGTGGTTTATCTGTAAAATAAAGGGTCGATTTTATTTACACTGAGTGTAAAAAGGTGCATGTACCGTTAGCAACTAATAGCACTTAGTTATTAGTGTTAATATGCTGTTTGTTATAAAGATAAATTAGCGTTGATGGGTGGAATTAGTAAAAATAATTTGTGTTTCCACTCAGTGTAAATAGACAGTGCCTTAATACAATTTTGATTTAGATTTTGACATCAGTTGGTAGGGGAACCTGATCTTTGCAACTGAGAAATAAAATGCTAGTCAGGATAGTTATTCTCTAAACTGTTGACTATCAGCAAAGTGTTATTTTTATTTTCATCGATGTGAAATCTGAGAAATATTGGCATACAGTGCAAGACCTTGCATTATATTTTTAAACTCGTTCTTACTTATGCTTCCAGACTATAACAATTCATTTTGTGCTTCTTAAACAAAATCTGTCATCTGTGTTAGCCAGAAACATGAGTCATCTGGCCTGAATGCTATTCAGATGAATTCTGAATATAATATTTGGGAGCATTTTAAAGCATTTTCTTATGAATACCATACATTTCTTGAATTTCTGATTAATTGAACATATATATCAAAGAAAAACAGGAAAGGTCATTTTAGGTCATTTGTTGTAGGTTGTGCAATGTGCAATTACTGTGTTCATTTGGAAACATTAGTTTTTTTTTTATGTAATTGTAAAACAAACAAAAAAATAATTATATTTGCTTCAATGTCTGTAGTATTTTGTGTGCTTCATTCTGGAGTTTTAAGCACATTCAGAGCCATATCTTTGGAATGATAATCAATTTCCCCATTTCAAGGCCTCAGCTTCTTTAAGCCAAATAAGAAACTCCCTGATAGCTTGGACTTTTCCCGTAGTCTTAAGGGTGCGGTTTTGATTCACTCATAGCTCACTAATGTTGTCATTTGTTTCATTTTTGATTTTGTTTAATATGCTTTTGTATTGTATAACCAGTACTATCTAGTACTATTTTGTCTATTATGTTATTTGCAATATAAATGTAAAAATATTCTGCTTTCTTTTATTATTTTTTTTTAATATTGAGGCAAACAATACTACAATATCACAAAATCACTTTCTCTGGGGTCACATTACTAACCTTTTATTTACCAGAATCTGAAAGTGCCCCAATAATTGATCATATTGGCCCTGAGCAGCTCAGTTTGAAGGATGGAAATATCTCATACGAGAGGGTGTAGACTTCCTGTTTGTGGTTTGGATGTATAAAAAGGTGAATGTATAAAAATGGAGTGAAGTTGATCTCTGAATGGTGTTAAATTTATTTTGCTGTGTGTTTCTTTCTTCAAAAAAGGAACCGCAGAGAAACACTAACCCAGCAACTGTTGCTTAAATATAGGGATTCAAATAGAATTAAGGAAGTTCTTAGGGCACCGTGCTGTATCGTGACAATGAACATGAACATGTACGTGAACTGCTGGAAACTGCCTCTGCTCTCAGTGTCCTTTTGATCATAAAGATGGCTTGCAACACATTGTATTCTGCTTTGACAATTTTGTTTAGTTTAAGTTATTTTACTATATTCATGCAATGTATTTAAAAAAGAGGTAAATGCTTTTGCCATTGTTTTAAAATGGGTTTTTGCTAATGTAAATTCCTGTTCAGCCAGGTCATCTTAATTATGTATTCAATTATTGCAATGTCTGACAAATATTAAATACCAAATTGTTTAAATAAATTTTTAGAAATGGTGGCAAAAGCAGTTCGTTGTTGCATGTTTTATTTGAATGGTTTATTGTTGTGTGTGTGTCTCTTCATTACATTTTTATTTTATTACACGGAAATGAAAATTCTGTTATTTATCATGCATTTCCAAATCTGTGACTTTTCTTCTAAAAGACAAGCATGTATTTTGAGAAATGTCTGTTCTGTTTTCATAAAGTAGGTCAGTTGTCATTTTTCAAGTCTTACAGGTTTAAAACAACACCAGAGTGAGTTAATAATTGGGGAACTAATCAAGTTTTCTAATTCTAATTTTCGATTTCTAATCAAGTATAATAACATTTGCTTCATTTTGGTCATTTGGACATCTTATGCACTTAATAAATCTACTAACAAGTAACTCCTTTAAACATGCATATTACAGTAGACTAATACTGAGACATGTGCCTTGATGTTTATTAAGCTGAAAAAAAAAGCTTAATTTTTGTAAATAAAGCTGTAGAGATTGTAACAGCGGTGTTTAATTTATATTACATGCATGAATTCAAATAAATCTGACAAAGTTACTTTATAGTGTCCATCTGTTTACAATAAACAACATGATGCTTTAAAAATTTGAATAAAGGGTTTGGCTTGTGTCCGGAAGAAGCGTCCCCTGGAGGACGAACCATTAAATGCGCACAGGAAACTAAATCTGATGCTTAAAGGCTCTGCTTCCTGCTATTCATTAAAAAAAAAGACTCTCCTGTTTCAATCAGTGTTGCATGGTCTTTTTCAGTGTGTTCCTCATATGTTTTAGTAACTTTTACTAAAGAAATACAAAAGTGAGTCACATAACTGGTTTATTTCAACCAAGCTGCTACTAGAAGTGACCATGCATCACTTCAATTTTGGAAAAATAAAAATTCCTTGTGTACAAACTTCTTAGCAACCTAAAATTCAACTTAGCTGCTTTAAAATTGGTTAGGTCGGATTGTGTGAACTTTAAATCATGAAAGTAATGTTAACCAGTGACCTTATTTTACTCATAAATCTAAACCAGCAATTCAGTCGTTCCTGAGGGAAGCCATGGCTTGAAATGTGAAATCTCCAGTTCAGTTTTATGTTTTAGGTGACATAAAGGTGAGATGATAGAATTTAATTTGGTGAACTGTCTTATCTCACTGCTCATTTGTCTTTTGACACTCAAAAAAAATAAAAAACTGTATTATTTTAGAAAATGCATTGGGCTTTGTGATTAAAAAAGTGCGCTTGATCAATCGACAGATGTTGACCAAAAGTGTAGAAACTAAATAAATGTGTAATTGTGGTCACCACCTTGTCATCTGATACTAATATCGAAAGTATGGGAAATTTATATTTTAAATAGTTTTCACTCAAAGGTTAATTGAAACCTATAATATATTATTTTGATGTTTTATCATGGTATGTTGCTTGATGCAACTACTGTACATATCATTTTGTGCATTGAAGTCACTTGGGTCCTTGTTTTAATCTTTCTAGTTTCATAAAAAGACAAAGAAACAAATTCAGCTCATTCAGTCGGACATATTTATTGACTTAAACATTGCATCATTTTGAAAACATCAAAAATGAAGTCTCCTTGCACATCCCCAATAGAATTCTGTCATTTTAATAGTATGTTTCTTGTTCCACCCAGCCTAAAACAAAACAAAGCACAGCTATTAGTTCATTCTTGATCTCTAAAAAGAATGAAATACAACAAACAAATGTAAAAGTCATTAATCTCTGTCGTTAAAATTCAACTATGTTTAGATGTATGAAAGTGCATATTACCTCCTGGGTTCTGCCTAAGAAGGTATTTTCTAACTTCATCATAGATGAAAATGAGCAGTGAATATGGCATAGCACAGAACCACCACAATGGTCTAAAAAAAAAAAAAAAAACATGGTTAATTGGTTAAAAACAACATGTAATGCCTTTAAGCAAGTTTCATTAAAACATTCAGATTCCACGTACTTCAATGGATACATTCGGACAGCAACATCCATGCCTGGGCAGTAGGATAAGAAAGCTGCCAGAGCAGTTTCCACACACAGGCCAAAGGTGAGGACTCTATTCCTATAAAAGGAAAAATAAATAAATAAATAAATAAACAAATTACGATCAACATAACTGGGCTTATAGACAATGAAGTGGAACTGAACAAACAATTCAATCGAATAGATATCAGTCCAATGTTTTATCGTTTGTTTGATGTGTACATACTTCATTCCCTGCTGGAAGATAGAAAGCCTCCTGGTCTTGCAGATGAGCAAGTCAGTCCATTGCACAATCACAATACTGGTGAAGAAGGCTGTGTGGCATGTGTACTCCACAATCTTTCTGCGCTCATAGGTCTGCATCAGACAAGAAGCATTATTTAAAAGAAAGGCATTTTTATAGAAATGTTGGTTTCGCATCTGTCAGCTTTGGTAGAGTTGTGACACCTACCCACTGCTGGCCATAGCTGTCTTCCAGGTCACTGACGTATCTGTCTTCCCAACCAAGTCGAATTCCAACCAGATCCTTGGGTAAGAATCCATTCTCAGCCAGAATTACGAAGTAGGTAAAGAACCCGCCGACAGCTTGCATCATGCCTAAAATTGAAGTGTAAAGACATGTAAGAAACAAACAGCAATGAAGACCTGGATCGCTCTGTATGGTGTAATAGTGTGATCTTACCAATTTGACCATAGCTCATACTGATGAGCCTCTGATTCACCAGCCTATCTGTTTGCGCATTTCTGGGTTGTCTCTTCATGATGTCGCTTTCAGCAGTTTCATAGGCCAGTGAGATAGCAGGAACCTGTGGCGATAGATAAAAATGAATGCATGCACATTTAAAAGCTAACCCTTATTTATATATCTAAATTGAGTTCCGTTCCATACCATGTCAGTGCCCAGGTCAATGCAGAGAATGGTGACGGTGCCCAAAGGTAGAGGAATACCCACAAGGACAAAAAAGAGGAAGGGTGACATCTCAGGGATCTTACTGGTCAGCGTGTAGGCAATGGACTTCTTCAAGTTGTCAAAGATTAGACGGCCTAAAGTTGAAGATACATTTTAGAAATCAGTGTCTAAGTAAGCTTTATCATTCTTCAGTCAAATTAGGGTTTCAATATCAGACCTTCTTCTACTCCAGTGACAATTGAGGCAAAGTTGTCGTCCAGAAGGATCATGTCTGCAGCCTGTTTGGATACGTCAGATCCAGCGATACCCATAGCCACACCAATGTCAGCCTTCTTCAGAGCAGGAGAATCATTGACGCCATCACCGGTTACGGCTACAATGGCACCCTGATAGGAGAAACAAAGTGGATTAAAATGGTACCAGCTGGGTGAAATCCTCTAGCATCAATAGATCTGACGGTACCTGTCGTTGACACCCTTCCACGATGATCAGCTTTTGCTGTGGAGAAGTTCTGGCGAACACAATTTCTGAATGGTGTTGGAGGACCTCATCCAGCTGTTCTGAGGTCATATTCTTCAGTTCTCCACCATGGACCACACAGGCCTTAGCATCTCTAGAAATACACTTTGTTTTAGCAGACATCTAGAGCAGATTTTTTGAGAATTTTGGAATGGAGACAATAAATTAGTGGCAAAAGTAACAAGCACACCTTGGATTGACCTCTTCAATTGGGATTTTCAGACGAGCTGCAATATCATCCACAGTCTCGTTGCCCTCAGAGATGATGCCGACACCCTTTGCAATAGCCTTGGCTGTAATTGGATGGTCTCCAGTAACCATGATAACCTGTAACAGAAGATTCTGATTTATTATTTCATTTCATTGCACCGTTTTTACAACTCATCCTCTGCATATGGTTTGAGCATCTTTTTTTAACCGCTATTTGGTGTATTTACAGTGTTTTCAAGCAGATCTTGAATAATTACAACACCTTGATTCCAGCACTCCGGCATTTGGCCACAGCATCTGGTACAGCTGCACGAGGAGGATCGATCATGGACATGAGGCCAACAAAACACAGGTTCTCAGTGGGAAAGTTCACTTCTTCAGCATCAAATGCAAAACCCTCAGGAAACTGGTCATCAGGGAGGCTAAAGTGGCAGAAACCTTTAAGGGAGAACATAGAGTTGTTCATAATTCTGTAAACTACTACTCTCTGTGTTAATTTTCTTCTGCAATCATAACTTAGTAAGGTGGCTTTACCCAACACTCTTTCTCCAAGACCTCCGAGCTCTAAATAAGCATTTTGGAATGAATCTTTCATTTCATCGTCCAAAGGCTGCTCTTTTCCTTGAATTAAAATAGTAGAGCATCGATCCAAGATTCTCTCAGGGGCTCCCTTCATCACCAGCAGGTGCTTAGACTCTGAGAGATTGGGATTCTTGTGGACTGAGAGCTAGAAAAGACATGTTAAAGGGCTTATTAGAATGACCAGTTAATCTAAAAACCAATCTCCAAAGAACATCTCAACAAAAATACCTGATACTTGTTGGTGGAGTTGAAAGGGATCTCAGCAACTTTTGTGTAATTCTCTCTCATTTCAGTGACTGAACCACAGCACAGCTCAATACACTTCAACAGGGCAGACTCTGAGGCATCGCCAGCTGTGTCTCGCTGAAAAACAGATGTATTTTGAAAAAAATCTAAAATGGGCTTTTAAATGCATTTTCAATGTACTTCCACAAACTAGAGGTTAAGATAGCACACCTTAAGGACTGGAAGATGGTTCTGATTCGACAGGAAGACGGCCCGATTGCAAAGGCCAGCAACACGTGCGAGGGCGGCCCAAGTAGCAGAGGTCTTGTCAAATGCGGTTCCAGTCTGGTTCTCTGTTGTGTCTGCTATATGAATATGATTGTCAAACCACATGTGAGCGACGGTCATTCGGTTCTGGGTCAAGGTTCCAGTCTTGTCAGAGCAGATGGTGGTGGTTGAGCCAAGAGTCTCCACAGCTTCAAGATTCTTCACCAGGCAGTTCTTCTTTGCCATACGTTTGGCGGTCAGGGTCAGGCACACCTATGTGAATAAACACACATTTAGCCATCATTGGAATCTGGAAATATGTATCATAATTATGTATATTACTCTGACTTACAGTTACAGTGGCAGGGAGACCTTCAGGTACATTAGCGACAATGATTCCAATCAGGAAGATGACCCCTTCCAACCAAGAGTAGCCAAGAATTATGGAGAGAATTAGGAAGGTCAAACCCAGGAAGACAGCTACACCAGTGATGATGTGGATAAAGTGCTCGATCTCTTTAGCAATTGGCGTTTTTCCACCATCCAGACTGGAGGCGAGAGTGGCGATACGACCCATGACAGTGCGGTCACCGGTGTTGATGACGATCCCTCTGGCTGTACCTAGTGAATATTATCATGTTAAAGCACCATTTAAGACATTTAGTCATCCACAAATGTTGTAAAGATATTTGAATTTTGTACCATCAACACAATTGGTAGAAAAAAATGCAATGTTTCTTGTCTCCAAGGGGTTTTCACTGGAAAAGTCAGGAGTGCGAGTCTGAGGCTCAGATTCTCCAGTGAGGGAAGAGTTGTCCACCTGGAAAGGAAAGCAAGGAGCAATGTTTCGTGATGTTTTTTTGTTTGTTTTGTTTCTTTTTTTGTCCCTTGAAATTCTTTGGTTTTTTTACCTTGCATCCCTGTGCAGAGATAACACGAATATCAGCTGGGATTCTGTCTCCACCTTTGACCTCCACAAGATCACCTGCAACTACTTCCTCAGCGTCGATGATCTTTTTCTCTCCGTCACGTATAACCAGGGCTTTCTACATGACAGTAAATGTACATACACATGAATATCCTTTGTACATTGTAAAAGCTATTTTTGTATTTTTTGTAGTGAATTTACATTTTTATACCTGAGGAATGAGGTTCTTGAACGAATCCATGATCCTAGAGCTCTTGGCCTCTTGATAGTATGAGAAGCATCCATTGACTGTGACAACAAAAGCAAGCACAAGTCCCAGATACAGCTGCAAGAAAATAAGATAAATAGTCATTAATTTGATTCTTTTATCCAAAGTCTACAGTACACTTATTAGGAGACTAATACTCTGGGAGGAACCTCTTATTAAATGCATGATGCATCAGTTTAGATATTTAATGAATAAAACACACTTTCATGAAAATAAATAAAAATATGTTGAAACGAAGAACATTTTCTCTCATACATTGTCATTCGCTGGTTCTTCTGCTGAGGCAGCCTGGATGGAATATGCAAAGAAGCAAAGAAATGCACCAATCCACAGCAGTGTCTGGAATCCCCCAAACAGCTGTCTGCAGAACTTGATCCATTCTGGAGTCGTAACAGGTGGAGTCAAGGCATTTGGTCCATCACGGGCTAAGACTTCCTTTGCTCGGAAATCGGTCAAACCCTGCCACAAGTTATAAACATGAAGCAATTAAAGATGTTCATAAATAATAATATCACATGCATGTGGCTAAAGATCCATTATACAGTGCTCTTTCTAGCTAAAGGCAAGTTATGCTCTACAAAATGTACTCACACAAATGTTTGGAAATAGAAATAATGCATCATTATTCTTACTCACCTTGGTCAGATCAGTGCCATATTTTCGGTTAAGTTCATCGAAGGTCAACTTGTGGTCTTCCTGCAAAGACAAAATAAGTTTGAAATCTTAAAACTACACTATTTAACAAATGGTAAAGCCATATTGCCAGGATATTTCTACTAATATTTAAAAACAAAACATATATTTATAAAGAAAGTTTAACATGGGGCTATTATTTATTTAATATTTCTGCTTAAATGGATGGAAATTAAATGTTAAAACGCAGTGAAAGTTTGCGTGTCTTATCGCGTCCGTTTTTCTAAAGAATAGAAGTGAAGCATTTCTAGACACTGCCGAACGAGGCATTATCTTGCTGTTTAGATCTGAGAAACATTATGCCAATGCAAAACTGCACAAAAAATGAGAATCCACAGAGGGCTGTAATATATCCAGCGATGGTCCACATTTATTAGAACTTAACTGTCCGTAACTGCGTGTTAGACGCTTACAATGTAGTAAGTACTGACAATTTTAACAACATGTTCTGTAGAGGAACGCATCTGCCCATTTTTTTTTTTTTTTTTTTTTTTGGATTGTGGTGTTACCAACAAATGATGGGTTGACTTAATCTTATATATTTCTAGCCTTACAAATGTGACCCATACTTCGACCTTAAAGATGTTATTTTTTTTATTATGAAAATCCAAAACAATTATCTGTTGAATATGTTGAATAACTTTCTTATACTGACTGCAAAATGTTTCATCCCTAAGCAAAAATGGCTTGAATCTCCTCTTTCCTTTTTTCTTGCTGAACTTGATTCTGTTGTTTCTTCTCTTAGACTGACAAATAACGAAAAGAGCGACACATTTTTGTTGCATTATGATCATTTTTCTAAAAGGATGTAATTTATTTTTATACTTTTCTTTTCTATATGGATTGCACAATCATTTGATGTACGCAAATGCAGATTATTATTATTTTTTTCCAGTTTTTGTTTTATGACTGTTCCTTGTTGGACTTTATCAATGTCTAATTTCCCTGCTCTTGTATATGAGTATGTACAAGTTTTGCAATAAAAAATAAAAAATAAAAAAGAAGCGCAGCATACAATTAAATCTGACATTTTTAATCAGTTATGATTGTGTTACTAACTGCCTTCGTTCTGATATTTTAATCATTAAAAATAAAATAACCCTGACAGCCTTTTTAATTTAAATACATTTGCCAATTTATATTTGATTTTTTTTTAAGCCTATATGTTTTCATTTGATGAAGGAAATGGTGTAGCCCCAAATGTATATTTACACACTCTAAAGTTCCAAAATTTATGAACTGTGTAAATCCAACTGGGAAAAAAAAGTCAGAAAGTTCAAAAAGCGTGAATGAATGAATTAATTACCAGTTCCACTTCTTTTTTCAGTTCCTCCATGTCCTTTTTGCTCTTTTTCCCTTTTTTGGGCTTTTTGACCCCATCTTCTGACGTCGCTGCCAGTTTGTACATATCATTCCCTGTCTGTAAAATGTAAAACAATCAAGATAACTCATACAACCAGATCTCCCACCAAAAATAAAGCAAACAAATTAAGCATCTTTAGCTGACTTACTCCGAGCCCCATTTTTCCTGCTGATGTCCACCACTGCAGAAGTCTGGTCTCGCAGCTGGAGACAGAAGTCTCTGTGTTTCCAAACCAGATTCACAGATTTATACCCTGCCAGCTCACCTGTTTAATGGGGAGGTGTTCTGGGAAAATTAGGGAGGGGTTTGTCAGGTGTCATTTGGTTTTAGCATTTATTTAACCTTCATTTATACAGGTAGGTCATTTCGGTGACACCCAGGTGAAGGACTGGTCCATTATCGTCTTATCAACAGATCTATGGCTTGTTAATAATAACTCACGACAAACAGCTTGCTTTAAATGTTCGTTCAAGCCCTTATTTGTTTAGTTTTTGCTATTTATTAGGTCTCCTATGAAGCATTTCTATGGAATTAATTGCATCCTGGCTTATTTTGATCATTGTTAGGGTTAAACGACTGTGTAAATTGTGTTCTGAATCCCTCAACATCTGATAAATCAAACCGCTTCCATGTTCAAATGTACATTTGTGAATGTAGGACCTTGTCAGTGTTAATGCTGGAAAAGTTTGCAATCTGCAAGAATTTTCTGACGAAATCCTAAACTAAAATGGCAATTATAATGGATAAACTAATGACCAAGATTGTCTGAATATGAAACTTGTTTAACAGACTTACTTGTTAAACTGTGTAATGCATTTGAAATATTAATATAATCTGTTGTGGTATTTATTCTGGGATTTGTTGAACTAAATGTTAAAAAGGAATGTACAATGTTTTATATCAAGCTTGTTTCATTTATTGAAGATTACTGGAGTATGTTTTGCAAGAAAATACTTTTGAAGTCTTTCAACTTTAACTTCTTCATTTTAATAGCAATTTCTGAGTAAAAAATATGTCAGAGTAAATCCAGGGTACTGAAATACTACTCACATTGCTAAAAGCCAAGATGCTGTTAGAATAGAGAGGTTTATTTACCATATTACTAAAACTGTCTAACTATGGATACTCTTGTTCATGGCTAAAACACTTTTGGGTTACTATATTTCCGTCAGCCATTTAGTGTTCAAATAAATTTATAGCTCACTTAAATTGATCATATTGCTGAAAATGACCAAAATCTGTAACATTTAAAAATGATTCATTGTGTTTAGTAAATGAAAAAAGGTTTCGAAACCATTTACAATGCAACTTTGTTGAGGCTATAACCAAACTCTGTTAAGCTGGTATTACATCCGGATTTTCTTTCTTTTCTCTCATGGGTTTGTTTAGGCAGGGTTGAAGATATAAAATGTAAATAAATAGATATCCACCTTTTTTCCCCCGAAAGTGTGGGTGCAGCCATTTGTAAATATTATGGGTCTGGTTTCTGGTCTCATCCGCATCCAGCTATTTATTGGTGTGTCTTACCGTATCATTTTAATGCTTTATCTTAATTATGAGCACACACTGGTTTGTCGTGCAAACAGTTTCACAATTTACTGCACATAGTTATTCTTCTCGTTATTTGCCTATACCAGAAGTCTCACGCATAGGCTTACTTCCGCGTTAAAGAATAAGGTGGATACGTTTAAAAAAAGCAACAATGTAAAAAAAAAAAAAGTCTCACAGCCCTCATGTCCTTCAAACTGTCTTAAACATCCTCACTTATTGTCACATCATTAGACAGCTGACCGGAACAATCAGTTTGCATTTGAATAACAGTTTGAACATTTCTATGTGTTGTAACCTGAATCTAAGGACAGGGTGTATCATAAATAAACTTTCCAAGACGTATTCTCAAGGGTAAAGGGAGAGTTCATCCAATAATGAAAAGTCTGTCATCATTTACTCAACATCCTGTTGCTCTAAACCTACATGCGTTTCTTACTTCTGTTGATCATATAGGAAGATATCACGAAGGATATCAATAACCAAATAGTTCATGTTTTTTGTTTTTTTTTTTGGAAAAAAAAATTCACATTTGATCACAGCAATGATAACATAAAGGACAAGTAAACAATGACAAGAGCAACAACACCTTTATCGTGAGGTAGGAATAGTTATTCTTTTATTTTTTCTTGTATTACAAAGATAATTGCTTTAGACTTTCATAGTAGAGGTGTTTGATGAGAATGAAAACTAGGCGATGAGGGACTGAATTGCAGTGCATTCAGTAGATTGTGCTGGTATTATATATTAACATATTGATTGTTAAGCTGACAAATCGTTTTTCTAAAAAAAAAAAAAAAAAAAAAGTAGAGAAGTTGAAAGTTGTAAAAACTTTTTTATACAGTTTTATACATCTATCGTTAAAGTCTTAATTTGTTAAATCCCTCTGATTTACTTGTTAAACTCTGCGATGAATTTGAAATATTATTATGATCTGTTGTGGTATTTATTCTAGGGTTTGTTGCACTAAATGCTAAAATGGAAAAGACAATGTTGCTTCTTTTATTCGTAGTACACTGTAAAAAATGTTTTTTTTTTTGAAGACTGTTGAAGTATGTTTGACAAGAAAACTCTCTTTCAGTCTTTAAATTTTGAGCATTTTCTGATTGAAAAATATTCCAGAATAAACATTCTTAGCGTATTGACCTATTATTATTATTATTATTAATTGACATTGTTAAAAGCCAACATGCTGTTAGAATAGAAATAATAGACAGTAATTATGGATTATATATGTTTATTTACCATATTACTAAACTATTTAGCTATTTTTACTCCTGTTCATAGCTAAAATGTCTTGGGTTACTATCCCACCCATTTCTATTAAAATAAATACACTAAAATACATTTAAATACATTTGTTTCATGCTAAGTATACTATTTACATATTTATGTACTTTGTAAAAATACCTTGCAACTGTAGCTACTTTTAGGACACTGAACTGCTAAATTAGAACTAATTTGAACTTTAATTGTTTGGAAGTAGTGCTGAAGTCCAACTAAAGATGTACTGAAGTATTTTTGATTGCGCAAACGTGGAACTATTGTAAGTATACTTTAGTTACACTTTAAATATTTTGCATTTAAAGACTGATATTAAACAGAGATCAAACAATCTTTATTGACAGTGACATTAAAACACATTTTAGGCTTAATAGTAAAAACTGCTCATTGTGCATTAGTAATACTCCAAATAAAGTTGAATTATCATTTTTATATTAGTGATTATGTCAATAAATATTTTAATAGATTTGAAATATACTTACGATTTAAGGAGAGACACTTTAAGGAGACACACACACACACACACACACACACACACACACACACACACACACACACACACACACACACACACACACACACACACAAACACTAATAGTTATCACCTTACTTACCCAGATGATTGATTACATTGATAATTGCAAATAAGTTTTGTTACAAGTTTTCTAAAATATAAATTATTTAATAAAATATGCTCTCATTTGCATTCATTTCTAGAACAAAAAGTCGAAACACTGGATGAAGTCAGTTTGGAAATTCTTGTTTAATTTTTTGACATATTAGAGTTAAATGTTTTTACAGAGGGGATCTCATTTTGTTACTCCATAATTCAGAACAAAACTTTGAACAGACAGAAAACGGCCTTTAAAAATATGTATTGCAATTGAAACCTATTGACACAAATGAATAAAGTGATATAAAAGAAACATGAAAGTTTATTTTGGGAAAATACTTTATGAAAAAAGCAAAAAAAAAAAAATAATTCTAATTTGACAGGTGCATGAATGAATTGATGTATGAAAACGTTTTAAACGTCCACAGGGTTTATTGTCCTCATAGTGCTTTTTGGATCTATTTTTTTAATCACTGTTGATCACAACGAAGATAACGTAATAACAATGTAACAAGTAACAATGACAAGAGCGACGACACCTTGTATAATGAGGCAGGAACTAGTTGTGATTCGTTTTTATTATTATTATTATTATTATTATTATTATTATTATTACAAAGATAATTGCAACAGACCTTCAGGACAGTGCCATATTTATTTTTGCTAAGAATGAAAATGAGGTTGTGAGGGAATGAAGTATGATGTGTTCAATGGATTGTCCTGTGGGTTGTATTTAACAAAATACTAATTGTTCAGCTGATGAATCCTCTTTCTGAAAAAAAAAAGAAAAAAAAAAAAAACTTTAAGGAGACAAAAACTGTACTATATTTTTTTTTACAATGTGTGTCATTTTAAAGATTCTCTATTGTTAAATTCCTAAATCTCTCTGATTTACTTAAACTTTTTCAGAAATTTTTCAGGGTGGCAGAAATATTAGAGATTGTACATCACTTAGTAGTTTTAAAACTGCACTTAAAATATGACTAAAGAAGAATCAAGTATGTCATCACTGATTTAGGTTTTTTACGTAATGGATTGCTGTAATTGTATGTAACTGCATCATGCCCAGGTAATAGATATTAAAGATATGCAGCAAATTAGCTATCTAACTACACTCTTAAAAATAAAGGTTCCTAAAGGGTGTTTTTGCAGTAATTCTATAGAAGAACTATTTTTTGGCTCCCCAAAGAACCTTTAAGTGAACAGTTCTTTAAAAAAAAAAAAACATTTTTAAAATTGCATAAAATTCAAAAGAACCTTTCTTGACTATAACGAGTCTTTTCTGCATTTGAAATGTTCCATGAAACATTGTTAAACTCAACAATGCATTTCAAAAAAGTAATATAATCTGTTGCGGTATTTATTTCACTGTTTTCATTTATTTCATATATATATATGTATATATATATATACACACACACACTCATTCATGGCTAAAATGTCTTGGGTTACTATTTCCACCAATCTCAATTTTTTGATTAAATGAATTTCTAGAAATAAATATACTAAAATATATTTGAAATCTATGCTATAAATACAGTACATTTTGCACATTTATGTACATAATAAAAACACCCTGCAATTGTTACATTGCTAAATTACAACCGCTAATTTTGTACTTAAGGTCACTCTGTAACACTTTACAATAAGTGTCATTTGTTAACATTTAGTTAATGTATTAATGATACATTTACTACACTGTTTATTAATCTTTGTGTCGTTTATTGCTTGTTCATGCTCACAGAACATTAACTTAAGTTAACAAACACAACTTAAAATACCTTTTAAATGCTGTATAAGTAGTGTTTATTCTTAGTTCATGTTAACTAATAAACCTTATTGTAAAGTGCTACCAATATACTCCTGTTCATGGCTAAAATTCCACCAAACTCTATTGAGTATTCAAACTGATTTTTAGCAAATTTAGTTCCATTTAATTAGTAATATTGCTTATTTAGTAAACATGAAATGTTCAAACCCGTAAGCTGGCATTTCACCCTGAGTACTTCTTTCATTCTTTTTTTTTTCTGGTGGATTTGTTTAGGGTTGAAAATATCAAATTAAACTATATTAATATACTTTGAAAAAAAAAAAGGAACTGCTCTTTTATATATGCAGCAGTGATAAAAGAGTCGCATAGCCCTCATGTCCTTCAAACTGTCTTAAACATCCACACATATTGTCCCATCATTAGACAGCGGACCGGAACCATCAGTTTGAGTTTAAATACAGTTTGAACATTTCTTTGTATTGTAACCTGAATCTAAGAACAGGGTGTAAATAAACCTTTCAAAACGGTATCTCAACCTCCAGTTGTTCCAAACCTGTGTGAGTTTCTTACTTCTGTTGATTATAAAAGAAGATATTATGAAGCATATCAGTAACCAAACATTTTTGGAAATTTTTTTTTTTTTTTTTTTTTTTAATCACTATTCACAACAATGATAAAACAAAGGGCAAGTAACAATGACAAGAGCAACAACACCCTGTATCATTATCATGACGAAGGAATTAGTAGGAATTATTTTTATTTATTTATTTATTTTTGTATCAAGGACAAATCATTGCTGCAGGTTCAGGATAGCAGCATATTAAATGTTTGATGAGGGACTGAAGTACAATGGATTGTACTGTAACTTAACAACATACTGATTGAACATATCTTCAGTTGACTTTCTGAAAAAAACTTGAAGTAGATAAAACTCCATAGTTTTGAAAGTAGTGAACATGTGATCTAAGACCTTTATACAGTGTGTGCCATTTTGAAAATGGTCTATTGTTAAAAATTAGAAGTTGTTAAATCTTTTTGATTTACTTGAAAAACTTTTAAACACATTTAAACACATGCATTTGCAATATTAACATAATCTGTTGTGGTACTTATTCTAGGATTTGTTGAACTAAATGTTAAATCGGAATGTACAATGTTTCATAGTAAGCTTTGTTCATTTATTGCTATATATATATATATATATATATTTTTTTTTTTTTTTTTTTAAGATTGGAGTACCTTTTACAGAAAAAAAACTTTTTTCAGTCTTTTATTTTCAACTTGTTAAATAACTGTATAATCAATTTCAGTTTAAAATGTAAAAGTATGACATTTTGAAAATATGATCATAGATTATAACTTTAAAAAATTGGTGACACTTTAGAAAAGGTAACGCTGATTCCCTATTAACTACGAATTTTCCCTCAATAAATTCCTAATTGGCTGCTTTTTAGTAGTTAGTAAGGTAGTTGTTAAATTGATCAGTTGAGTAGGATTAGGGATGTAGAATAAGGCATTAATATGTGCTTAATTAGTACTAATAAATTGCTTCTAGTAATGCATAACTAGTTAAGTGACTGTAAAATAAAGCGTTAGCAAAAATTCTTACTGTAACTCAAAATATTGAAAAAAGTCTTAGTTTGGTTAACACATTCCTCTCTTTTTCTTATGTAAGATGTGTGTAAAACTGTGGGAATGTATTTTTCTATTAAAATAACTGATGAGCACCAAGCAGATATTTGAGTCAAATGGGGGGTAATAGACATTGTCAACCATTTTAAATGTGTGAGTATGATTATAGATTCTATCTAAAAAAAAAAAATCCACCAAACAATGCTAGAGGTGTTAAAGCGAGTTTAATGATTTTTAGGAATATTAGCCGTAACCTTTGGCTGCTGATAAACTTTTTATGCACTCAAAGATTCCTCCGCATTTATCCTACACTCTTAAAAATAAATTTGCTTTAAAAGGTTCTGCAAGCGATGCCATAGAAGACCCATTTCTGGTTGCACAAATAACTGTTCAGTCAAAGATTCTTTAGAGAACCATCTCTTTCTTACCTTTTTATAATCTGGAGAACCTTCTTTCGCCATAAAGAACCTTTTGTCAAACAGAAAGGTTCTTCAGCTGTTTAAGGTTCTTTATGGAAGCATTTAGACAAAAAAAAGGTTCTTCTATGGCATCATAAAGCACCTTTATTTTTAAGAGTGTATTGTGCTACAAGCTGATCTCAAACAACATTAAAAACATTTTATACTGTTTATAAACGAGCTGTGAACGGTCTGGACAAAAAAAAAAAAACATGTTATTATCATCATTGAACTATTAGGAAAAAATATATACAATTTTGATGTTTGACAGTTTGTTTGCAGATATGCCTTGGATGTATAATGTACAATCCATGATCTTGTGCTACCACCTCCTAAATAATGAATGTGTGACTTCTGTAAGGAAGAAACCAGGGCATCTGTTGGAGGCGATTGTTCAGCTTAATTTCAGTTTAAGAAAACAATCAGCTTTTTCAGAAAGATTTCAGGGCAGCAGAAAGATTCAGTACATGTTCATATTAGTAGTTTTAAAACTGCACTCAAAATACAGTCTTAAAAATAAAGGTGCTTTAAAAGATTCTTCACAGCGATGCCATAGAAGAACCATTTTTGGTTCCACAAACAACTATTCAGTCAAAGTTTCTTTAAAGGAACACTCCACTTTTTTTGGAAATAGGCTCATTCTCCAACTCCAACTCGAGTTGCGATGTCTAATAGGATTCAATGAGCTATGCTAAAAGTGATATCGCCAGAACAGGAGAACGGCTGAATGGATTTCAAAACGGTAAAACTCAACTTATTAACTCGGGGGGAGTTGGAGAATGAGCCTATTACCAAAAAAGTGGAGTGTTCCTTTAAAGAATCATCTCTTTCTTACCTTTTTATAATCCGAAGAACCTTCTTTCACCACAAACAACCTTTTGTGAAATGGAAAGTTCTTCAGATGTTACATAAAAGGCTCTTCTATGGCATCGTGAAGCACCTTTATTTTTAAGAGTGTATGGCTAAAGACATTTTTTTATTATTATTATTATTATTGTAATGCATTGCTGCAATTTTATGCAACAACATCCTGCCCAGGAAATACTTATGCAAATGAGCTATCTAACATTTGTGTTGTGGATGGTTTCTGTTAAATAACTTAAATAATAAAAAAGACAGCAATTATGGATTATATGTTGATTTACTATATTTCTAAACTAACCATTGATACTCCTGCTCATGGCTAAAATGTCTTGGGCTACTATTTTTACCGACATCTAAAATCTCTAGCTTAATTTACTTAGTCATATTGCGAAAAATGACCAGATTCTGTAACATTTTGAGAATATCCAGTGTATTTAGTAAATATGAAATGTTTTGAAACTGAACTTATCTCTATCATTTACAATGCAACTTTGTTGAGGCTATAAACAAACTGTTCACAGCCGTAAGCTGGTATTACAGTACATCCTTCTTTCTTTCTTTTTTCTTTTTTTTTTTTTCCCCCTTATGGGTTTGCTTAAGGGGTTAAAGATATAAAATGCGACAATGAAGATAAAGGTATAAATAAATGAAGAGACATTTAAAATAAGAGTTATTTAACTTATGCAACAGTGTTAAAAGTGTCTCATAGCCCTTATGTCTTTCAAACATCCACACATATTGTCCCATCATTAAACAGCGTGCCGGAACCATCAGTTTGAGTTTAAATACAGTTTGAACATTTCTATGTATTGGGACCTGAATCTAAAGACAGGGTGTAACATAAATAAAGCTTTCCAAGACGTATTCTCAAGGGTAAAGGGGTAGTTCACCTAAAGATGAAAAGTCTGTCATCATTAACTCAACATCCATTTGTTCAAAACCTCCAGCAAAAATATTAAAATATTCTTAAATCAAGAAGGATTTTCTAGCCAAGTAAAACATATTTTCTTGTTTTTAGAAAAAACAACTCAATAGTAAGAGTTTTTGCTTAGAACAAGCAAAATAAGTTGCCAATGGGGTAAGCAAAAATTTTATTTCAAACAGAAAACAAGAATTTTCTTACCCCATAGGCACATTATTTTGCTAGTTTCAAACAAAAATGTTCTTGATTTAAGAATTTGTAGATATCTTGGCTGGAAACAAGACAAAAACTCTGAGTCAGAAAAGCATTTTTTGCAATGAACAATGATAACATGAAGGACAAGTAAAAATGAGAAGAGCAATGACACCCTGAATCATGAGGCAGGAATTAGTGGCTATTCTTTTCTTTCTGTTTTTGCATCCCAATGATAAATCATTACTCTAGAACTTCACAGGGTAGTGCCATATTTATTTATTTTCTAAGAATGAGAACAAGGCTGTCAGGGACTGAAGTACAGTGGATTGTAGTGGTATCTAACAACATACTTATTGTTCAGTTGACGAAATGTCTTTCTGAAAAAAAAAACTTAAAGTAGACAAAAAGACCTTTCTACAGTGTGTGCCATTTTTCAAAGATCGTCTATCGTTAAAGGAGAACTGTTGCCAAAATGCAACCTGGGCTGTTTTTTTTTTTTTTTTTACTGTAAACGAGACAAACTTATATCTAAAAGCATAATTACGACAAACGAGCCGTTTTTGAGATTGACCGTGATTTAGTTTTGTGGTCAGTGGCCGGTGAATGGGAGTACTAGGGGCATAGCTTTGAGCGCATCAAAATCGATATTTTTACGACACTAAGAAGACTCGACACACCATGAAACTTTGCTCGAAGTATCGTCTGGGTCTCTACACATGAACTCCAGCATTGAGAACATTGTTTGTGTACACAGAGTTTACTAAAAAGAACGTTTTTGAACAACTCACTTTCACTGTTTGAGTCTCCGCTCGCCGCCGTCTCGCCAGTCAAGAGGTATCGATCTCCGAATGCGAGATTCTTATATATTAATGTTTCTTATATGAGGCTCTTTTTACAACTAGAAGGTTAATATTGTTTTTCACTTGCGACAAAACAACGAATTAGCCATATCCATCTTTACTCTCCTCAGTATTACGTCTCATTCGGAGATCGATACCTCTAGACTGGCGAGACGGCGGCGAGCGGAGACTCAGACAGTGAAAGTGAGTTGTTCAAAAACGTTCTTTTTAGTAAACTCTGTGTACACAAACAATGTTCTCAATGCTGGAGTTCATGTGTAGAGACCCAGACGATACTTCGAGCAAAGTTTCATGGTGTGTCGAGTCTTCTTAGTGTTGTAAAAATATGGATTTTGATGCGCTCAAAGCTATGCCCCTAGTTCTCCCATTCACCGGCCACTGACCACAAAACTAAATCACGGTCAATCTCAAAAACGGCTCGTTTGTCGTAATTATGCTTTTAGATATAAGTTTGTCTCGTTTACAGTAAAAAATAAAAATAAAAAAAACAGCCCAGGTTGCATTTTGGCAACAGTTATCCTTTAAATTCATTATGGAGTCAAAGCTAGTACACTCTTAAAAATAAAGTTCCAAAAGGGTGTTTTTGCAGTCATTAGATTAGATTAGATTAGATTCAACTTTATTGTCACTACATGTACAAGTACAAGGCAACGAAATGCAGATGCCATAGAAGAACCATTTTTGGTTCCCCAAAGAACCTTTGAGTGCACAGTTCCTTAAAGAACCATTTGAAGAGCATTTAAAAAATCTAAAGAAGCTTTTCTGACGACAGAGAACCTTTTCTGCATTTGATAGGTTCCATTGATGTTCAAGGTTCTTCACAGAACCACCGATGCCAATAAAGAACCTTTATTTTGAGGAGTGTAACGTCATCTTTCGATTTAGATCCTTGAATTTGAATCCCCACATCACAATTGGTATATTTGCTTTGTCTCTCAAGAACCATCTGGTAGAACAAAGCTTTTGTCTTTCTTTTAGAATGACAAACAGTCTTTCTTATGACTGGTTTTTCAACTCTTGATTTTCAACAAACTGTTCTTGTCTTTTAAACTGCATGACGCCAAAATCCAAAGCATGAGTCAAAGGATGCTTTTTGTTCAGAACGATGTAATTAATCACTGTAACATGGCCATTGAACTATCCAGTGAACCATCATTTAACCTTTAACTTTGTGAGGAAAGCTTGAAACATGCTCTTCAAACCTTTCCTCAAGGCAAAGGCTAGTTTTACGAAGGTGTAGATGTAGAGAGATTAGTGGAAACCTTTTTTCAAATAAATGATAGGAATCTTAGCAAGGTCATGTTGGTTGAAGGCAGTTCAAACTTTGTCATACAGTAGAACATCCTTCAAGCATCTATTAATGGTTTGTCAGATGCCTTTAATCTGCTGAAAACACACAGTCTTTATAGTCATAAATAGACCTTTGCCTTCCTCTACAATTTGACAGCATGTCTATCTGTATATCAGGTTACTGGGAAAATCAGGTTACTGGGAAAATCATTCTTACGTGTCGGACACAGAAAATAATGACAAACAAACTTGCGTCTCATGTTTCTATCAAAGGTTCCCTTATCTCTGACATGCCATTAAATATATATTTTACAAAAGTTTAATGATTTTTTAGAAGACTACAGAGAGGTGAATATACAATCCGAGCTATATAGCCAAGCAAAAAATAGATTTTATAGATATTTTATAATATGTCTAGTGTATGTTGGCTGTCAAACAATTTACTCAAAGATTTGTTGACTAAAAGGTAAAATGGGCAGATTAAACTCACAAAAAGAACAACATGTAAAGTGATCATATTTCTTAGGGGCAGGTTATCTGAGATACCATCTCAAATATATTACCAAAAGTAGCTTTTAAGTTTTACTATGTACTAAATAATTTCTAACTGCAACAGATAAGAAGAAAGACTCAGACATTTGACTCAGTAACAGAAAGCTGAACGGACCATGAACATTAAACATTTGCTGCGTCCTTGAAAGCTGGATATGAATATAATCACTGTGTCACCAAAAAACCCGTCGCCAAAAATAGTTTTTCTGCTCTGATGCACACTCTAAACTTGTGAGCAGATGAGCGCTATTATTTAAAGAAGCAAAAAGAGAAGTTCATGTGGTAAGTCGTGCTCAGGAAACCAGCAGAAAACCCTACATCAAAACAAGTAAAAAGGACAAGGTCAAAAGCATCGCAGAGGCTAAATGCTTTTGAGAGTCGGGTTAATCAAACAAGTTGTACTATAAGATAAATGTTTCCACATAAACAAAAGAGATGGCACATCAACCGACTCACCTTTAGTAGAAAAGGATGTGCTAGAATCGCCCTTCTTTAAATAGCGTTGTGCTGATGAAAAAATACCCGGATAAACTTGTATAACTTGATATTTACCCTGAAAATATATTCATGGGTTCATTACAAAATAAACAATTCCAACACAGCAACACGCCGTTTATGATTATTTTATGCAAATGCACAAAAATAACTAAATTTGGGATATGAAAAACATATTTTTCTCATTTTTAATAATATTATAATTACAATAAATATAGCAGTATATAGATATACCAGTATACATATTGTGATAGTACCGATGAATGAGGCAAGTAAATTATTAATTTGAGAGAAAACTGAGAAAGCAGCAGATTTGAACCCAAAACTCTCAAATAAACATGTTGACACTTGGTAGTTCCCGCCCGCCTTTCGCCCCGCCCCCTTTACGTCAGATACCCGCACGCTGCGCAGCTCCCTCATCTGTCTCTCTGTTTAAACCAGCGCACAAGTGTTCGCGCGTTCACTGACTCAAGGAACGACATCAATGCATATTAGTTTAGCGTTTTCTTCAGTGCCGTGCTATGTTAAATCATATATGTCAGAACTCTTTTTAAAGATTTTGATGCACGTGGAGGTTTGTGGAATGGCTCTGGAAAGTTTCTGATTGGCTGACTAAAAAGGGAGTAAACTGCAGAGTTCAGAGGTAAGAAAGTAACTAGCTTAAGAGCTTGT